>NC_134553.1:47715832-48023642 GCF_025594145.1 Primulina tabacum | reverse complement strand
TGATTTCCAAAGTGGGCTTGGACGGGCTTGGTCCAACTGGGCTCATGTCCCACCTTATTTCGTAAAGCCCATATAGTATGGACGGCTATTGCAAATAGAAGACGCCAGTCTATAGACCTTGGTCCCTAACTCATTTGCAAGATGCGGGCAATTATGCCATAGGAAGATCTAGCTTTTACTAAATCGGCCATTGAGCCAGAGTCCTGCACTCCAGAGAGCAAGTCCGGAACTCCATAACTAGAGGAATTGGGACAGACTGATAGAGCATACTCGGAATAAATAAATAATGTACGAATTTTGTAGGGTTTCTCATAGGTTGGATCGAGGCCATATATGGATCCCAACTTGAGATACATTGCAACCTTAAGAAAAATAAAATTATAGAATCTGTTCATATATTGTCTGTCATACACGCGACAATAAAAAAAGAGAGTATTAAATTGGAGATCGAGAATCTTTAAGAAGTATGCTAATTTAGAATATGTTCGAGTTGGGTATACATATAGCTCAGTAATTTACAATGGGAATCATTTTTTTCGGCGTCATAAAAAAACTCGAAAATGAGATGATTTAGCGCGATTAAGCATGGAGCATGATGAAAAAGTTTCGTTTTGAACAAAACAAACTTGAAAAAGCAATCAACTATTTGGTTAATCATATTGTGTGTGTGAAAAGGACAATATTTTAAGATAAATTTTTAAGTTACTTTTTTTGTATAAAATTTTAAATTTTGTTTCAAATAAATTAGCAATTAAGGGAAAACACTTGATCACCCAACGTATACCGACAAAAGTATTACTCCGCACAATTTGCGATTTAGAGAATTACGTGTTTAAATTCATATGTGTATGTATCATTTAATCTATTAATTACTTGATATAATTAAAATTACAAATTAATTACTTGGTCATGACGTATCAAGTTTCGTTCTTTTTCTTTTTTTTTCCTCGAAAAAAATAGCTCACAAGCAAACTCGAGAACGATGAGCTCAAGAACGACTCTATATTTTGAATTATAGAGAAATACTTCGGAAGGGTTATATATATGAGTATGTCTCTTGTGAGAAGGTCCCACAAATCTTTATCTGTGAGATGAGTCAACCTCACCGATATTCACAATAAAAGTAATACTATTAGTATAAAAAGTAATATTTTTTCATGAATGACCAAAATAAGATATCAATATAATAAAATACGACTCGTGAGACCGTTTCGTACAAGTTTTTGTCTATGTGAAGACCATGCAATATGGGAGTGCACCAATTGTGGAAGAAATTCATGCAGAAATTCATCAATCCCCAATTGCAATTTAAAGACAACCGAAATCACTCCATTATAGCACAAATCTCGAGTATATACCTTGAACCAAGAAGAGACCACGTTCATCCGGGAGAGATTAGTGCAATCATCCATTTGATTAGCCATCAGCGTCATTCGTGGAGCGACTTCAGAGCTTACCTTGTAAGCTGATTTTCCGTGCCTATAAATAGGAGGACTCCTCATTCAGAACTTGCACTCCCAAATCTCTCGAAATCCTCTCTAGCATCACCGTATTCTCGAAGCTTTTCGCCCTCTAGTAACAGAGCTCTGCCGCAATCTCACCATTCACGTTTCTTTGAGCAGTCAGAATATTGTAAGTGGGCTTTTGCTATATATCTTTCTTTATAAGTGGGTTCTTGATACTATTTTATTTGGCACACTTATTTTCTTTTAAGTGGGCATAATATGTTTCGAAAATAAATTAAATATGACTTTGAAAATTCGGTCGGCGTGATATATTCATTTCCATTTGGTATTGAAATCCCTTGAATTGTTCTTTGTTCGATATCAGTTAAATATGTGAAAGCATGTTTGAATTTTTTTGAAATGCACTGTAATGACTCGATTTAGAAATGGTAAAGGAAATTCCGAACTTTGATATACTTTTTTTAGGCCCTGATGCGGTGGGTTATAATAACCGTTTCTTTGGCCTCGTCCCTTAGAGGAGGAACATATAGGGGACTGATCAGTAAAAACCATAGAAAATGAGATGATTTTCAGTGCTATATTCGTATTTGTGTTAGTATTTGATTCAACATGCTTAATATTGAAATTTTGATAATTTATTCATATGTATATCCTCGATAATTGTCATGCGCGATCGGCCCCCATTTACTGAGTATTTCTCCAAAATACTCACCCCTTACTTTCCTACCCAGATAAGAATGAGAATCAAATTGAGGATGAGGAGCAAGACTACTTTTGGGGATGGTGATGAAGCAGTCTAATTCGGGACCGGTCGATTATTCTGTCTTATGATTTCAGTATCGTGTATTACGCTTCCGCATGTTTCTATTTCTTTTGAGTTGTAAAGACAGTGAACTTTTGAGAAATTTATGATAATAAACTGGTTTCGGTTTATGATGTACTACGAGGCTAGTTGTTTTTCGATCGTGTGGTTGTTAAACAACGCCGGTGTCATAACCCGGTCTCGGGGCGTGACAGTCTATATATATATAAATGATCGGAAATAAAATCATAAAAAAATTATTGATTTTACAAAGGGCAATTGCGTTCTCTATTTTATTAAGATGTCTCATAACACATGCCCATATGGTTCAATAATTTGGAGAAAGGCCCCGCTTGTACAATCTATTGAATAAATTATTTTATATGAGCCTGGAACATGGCCGTACCTCCTGTGAGGCGAGAGAGGCCATCGCCTCAGGGCCCGGCCCTCACAGGGGCCCAAAAAAAAATCATAAGTATCATGTTATTTAGGTATATATGCACCTAAATAGTATGTGTAATGGACATTTAAAAAAAATTAGACATTGATCTATTGAAAATATGATTAAATATGATGATTGTGTTCATTGTGGATTTAATCATGTAGAGCCCAAACAATAAAACTACACGGCTCATTGATTAAATTTTTAAAAATTTTGTATGCATAACATGGTAATGTTTATCCAATATATGTATTATTTTATCTTGTGTCAACTCATGTGTTAAACTTTTATACTTTACTTGTCGATTATTTGGCCGCTTTTCTTGAATTTACGTAGTTGGACCCATTTCAAAAAAATAAAACACAAAAAATTGTGATATTTACCTATTTTACATATCTTTATTTTCTATTTTCTTGAATAAAATATTATATTTATTATTTAAAACAAATCATATATTTTTACAATATTGGTTTATTATATTTATCATTTTGTTATTTTGATAGTCTATATTGATAAATTTCAATTTTAGCAACATATCTTACAATTTTTGTCAATTTCAATCTTTTCTCAATATAATTGTTCATATGATACTGCATTAGTTAGAACTATGTTGATTTTGTGGCGCACGAAGAAAAAAATCGCAAAGAGATAAATATATAACTCGTAAATTATATTTTTCTTATATCTATTTTTTGGTTATTTTTAATTTGCAAAATGAGCTTTACGATTATTTATCATAACAAGATTTTTTTTAACATATTGCCTCATGCCCCTGTGAAGCTCTGGCCTGGAATTGAGAGAGGTACCAAGAATAACCTGCAGAGAATACATGGATATGATTCCAGTATTGAATTCGAATGGGACGGAAGAGGACATCGAAATATAAATAATTAATTTATTATAATAAAAATATATTAATATTTCTTTATATACGTAATCCGTAAATTTAAAATTAAACTATTATTGTCAATAAAGTGATACCTCAATTACAAAATTTTACTATATGGATGCATGTAAATTTTTTTTTTCATTTGGCATTTTTGTCGATGTTGTTCAAAGAGTATTGTTCGTTCCGTAGCATGCACAAATCTTGATTATAGGAACCCCGAATGAGCTCTTATAAACTTACGGAAGGTCGCATGATCTAATGTACAAGCCTAGGCCTAGAACACGTTAAAAATCCCGAGTAGAGAATCTTGTAACAAAACTATTTAAACTTAACAGGGATATATTATTGTCAAAATTTTAATGGCAAGATAAATCCATTTAAAATAGCCAGTAATCAAATACCACAAAAATTCACGTGTGACTGTTTTACGGAACAATTTTGTGATACGGATCTCATATCTTACCCAACTATGCAGGGCAAAGTTGGTATCAGAATGGTATCAGAGCCGGTCACCAGCAAAGAACACCATGAAATAAGTGCTATGCAGGGCAAAGTGCTACGTGCATGGGAGCCACCTCTTGAACATGTGGGACAAAGTGCTACATGACGAGAGCCACCTCTTGAACATGTAGGAGCCACCTCTAGATTCTCGGCGCTTGTGGATCGAGTGGTCAGGCCGCGACGAGGACGTCGCGTTCTGAAGGAGGGGTGATTGTGATATCCTTGTTCCACATCTTAAAAATTAAAGATTTAAAATTAGTATAATGGGCTTACAATGGATTTCTATAGCAACTTGAGTTAATCATTTTCGTAAAACGATGACGAATACGAAGTAATTGCTATAGGGACCTATTGTGCAGTCACGCAGCCACGGACCCAGGCTCGGGACGTTAATTATAGATCAGATCAATCAATATTAATAATAAAAATATGTGAGACCGTCTAACAATAAATTTTTCTTGAATACGTTTATATGTTAAAAGATTGAGGACGCCTTGTGATATATATTATATTTAAGAGGGTCCCTTCAACAATGAATATATTTTTCCAAAAAGAAAAAAAAAAAGCTTGTGGATATAAAGTATCGTCTTGTTCTGTCTATTTGGTACATGATTGGCCAGAATTAAAGGTAACTAACCATATGTTTTTAACTAATCCATGTCATATGGCCAGCAAAAAAGAAACCCCCAAAAATCAAATAACAACAAATGCCAGCCATTCAATAATCCATTTGACGAATAATTGAAATAAAAGAAACTATTATTATTAAACTCACAGCAAAAAAAAAAAAAAAAGATGGATCTTTAATCTTCTTACCTTTTTACGTTTATTTATTTCCTTTTTAAATACATTTGAGACACATTTAATAACATATGAGAATCGAGATAATTTTATGTGCATGAGATCAATTACAAATACTAGTGATGCATATAATTCATCGTAAAATAGTTCAAAATATGCACACACAAAAGGATCGATTTCACAAATTATACCAACGTCAAACCATTATAAACATTCGGCTATTTAAAACAAGACAAAAATTTGTGTGAGACGGTCTCACGGGTCGTATTTCGTGAGACGGATCTCTTATTTGGGTCATCTATGAAAAATATTACTTTTTATGCTAGAGTAGATCTCTTGTGAAACGGTCTCACGAATCTTTATCTGTGAGACGGGTCAACCCTACCGATATTCGCTATAAAAAGTAATACTCTTAGCATAAAAAATAATATTTTTTATAGATGACCCAAATAAAAGATCCATCTCACAAAATATGACCCGTGAGATCGTCTCATACAAATTTTTGTCTTTATGCTAAGAGTATTACTTTTTATTGTGAATATCGGTAGGGTTGGCCCGTCTCAAAGATAAAGATTCGTGAGACCGTCTCACAAGAGACATACTCTTAAAACAAAAAATGTGACCAAAACTAAACAAATTTCAACTTAACTAAATGGCTACTACTTTATGTTATAGACAACATAACTATTATTTTCCCAATCTCCCGAAAAAAAAGGTCAAATTTTGCGAGTCGAACTCGAGTAAGATTGTCGAATTTGAGCTCGAACCAAAGACAACTCATTGAGTATCCAGATTCGTAGTCTACTATATATATACTCTCTTTTTTTTCATTTACTTGATCTATCTAGTAATTACAAACAATAATAATAGAATAATAAATCTAACAAAAATGTGAACTGTACACAGAACCTTAAAATTAATTATTTCAAGAATCATTTCTTCTTCTTCTTGGATTTTTTACTACAGAAAAAAGAACCAATCCCAAAAAAACTTACTCTACCTTTAGCAATGTAAGTTGGAGGAATGTTCAGAACCGGACTAATTCTGACACCATTGCCATATGATCTGTTGGAACTCTTGTTCAAATAAGGCCTTTCAGCTGTATTGTAATAAGGGTAGTATTGAATTGGAGATGAACGTAAATTTGAAGATTCTTTTGTTGAATGCTGCTTCTGCATAACTTTGTGCTTTGGATTTGGATTTGGATTCGGAGCAGAACCCGTTGAGTTGCTACGTGTTAAAAAATGTAAAGATCGAAGCAACCCGCTGTTGCTGCTATTTCCGCCATTTTCGCAGGCGCTGCTGCTTCGTCTGAACTTCCAAAAGGGTTTTGTAAGTCGCTTGTTGCTATCCTCTTGCTCATCATCAGCATCGAAACTGGTGGATAAGAACTCGACCAATCGCTTTTTCTTTGTGTTTTCGATTGGATTCTCGATGGTTTTGTGGGGTGGAGTGGTGATTTTTCTGGGTTTAGAATGGGCTTGAATCGGATCTGTTTGATGGGTTTGGATCTTCTTGGATTTGAGAGGTAAGATTTTCCCATTGGCGAAGAGTTCGTCGGCAGAGGAGATTGGTTGCGACAAGTTTTGGATGATGCAGAAGTTGAAATCAACGGCCACGATGTTGTCGTCTTCTTCTCTAATTGGATCATGAGAAAATGGGATTCTTGGAGTGGCGAACGGACTTGAGATTTCAGAGCATATGTCAACTGCCATGGCGATCGATCTTCTCAAGAATTAATGGGAAACTATTGCAACAGGAGAAGAATTTTATACCTACAAAAGTATTTTATTAAATCAAAGTACAGGAATCAAGAAATAAAAAATTGGAGATGATCACGATTTGTGGTATGAAATTTGGATTAGGATTTAAAGAAATGGAGCTCATTTGGGTTTTGACACTATTTTTTGTTGGATGATCGAGAAATCTGCAGCAACTAACTTTCGCAACTAACTTTCGGGGAAAATATACGTGGCAAAAATTCGGGTGAGACGGTCTCACGGTTCATATTTTATGAGACGGATCTTTTATTTGGTTCATCTATGAAAAAATATTATTTTTTATATTAAGAGTATTACTTTTTAGAGTAGGGCTCTTATTAGACGGTCTCACGAATTTTTATCTGTGAGACTGGTCAACCCTACTATAAAAAGTAACTCTTAGCATAAAAAATAAGGCAAAAACTTGTGTGAGACGGTCTCACGGGTCGTATTTGTGAGACGGATCTCTTATTTGGGTCATCCATGAAAAAATATTATTTTTTATGCTAAGAGTATTACTTTATATTGTGAATATGGGTAGGATTGACCCGTCTCACAGATAAAGATATGTGAGACAGTCTAATAAGAGGCATACTCATGTCGTGTATTCATAAAAAATCTCATGAAACTGTATGGATGTATGAAAAATATTAATATTTTATTAAAAAGAGTTATATTTCATTTTAAATATGTACTGATCAACTCGTCTCATAAATACAGATCCATAAATATTGTTATAAAAGAATTATTCTCATATATTGTATTGCATATAAAACTGTGGATTAATATTTTTAATAATAAAGATTATTATATATAAGTTAATTCTTTAATTTTTTTTATTGAAATATTTAAATAAGATAAATTATTTCCTCAATAATAAATAAAAAGTGAACGAGATCAGGCTTCTAGCCCAGTTGATCTCACCGACTGCCGACCCTAGACAATACCTTCCATTTATACTTAAAAAAAAAAAATTTAACCTCAAATAGGGATTGGACAGTTGAATTTTCATGGTTTGAAGCCAAGAGAACAAACAGAGGATGCTAAATAATTCCTTATTAGAAAGTTGAATTATCCTTCTTTTTTCTTTTTTAGAGAACCAGAATATTGGATTGAGTATTCAAATGATCACTTTCTAATTAAATTTTCTATGTTAGTTGATAAATATGAAAATAAATCATATAAAGTCAGAAATGCAAGAAACAGTTAATGTCGGTAGGACGTCGAAAAGTAAAATTTAACTAATTACACTATTTTGGTGCGAACGATAATAACATATTAAATAACTATACATATTTGTTTCATTCAACATTTGACTCAAATTCTACGAATAATTAAATTCACTCTATTATCAATATATCATGTATAAAACTTCAGAGCCGATGTTTAGACAAGGCAGACATATACATCTCTATCATCATGATCCTGGGCAATGTCATGTTACTTGTCACCTTATTTCACATTGTCACATTCGGCCTTTATTCTAACATTTTATTACATATTCCCACAATTCTGACATTGCATATCAATTGTATTGAATCTTCTAAGATAGATTGAAATATCAATTGATGGATACTAAAATCATTCAACGGTGATCTTGTGGATCGTATAATACCCTTGAATACCACATTAATCTTGTATTTCTTTATTTTTTTTACCACATTAATCTTGTGGATTGTAATACCCTTGAAAATATATGCAAAATCGTCGATGTTACGAAAGTCTTTATGAATTTGTTCTTGAATTTTATGTAAAAAAAACTTCACACCGATGAGATTTCTTACATCACGATCTTCCACGTATATTTCTTAACATGCATTCTCAAACACATGCTGCTTCAACTTGCAAGAAAACCCACTTGAAGATGTTATGAAAAACACAAAAATGGGAGTTGGCCCAAAAGAAAGAAAGACATAATTGGGGGAGATGAATTGAATGAACTTGAGGATCACTGTAATCAACATATATTGATCCAAGGCGTGTGACGTGTAATAATAATTATTGTATGTTGATAGAGACACGAGAGGGGGAATGCATTTTGCTTTCAGAATTCCATTTTCACAAGAAAAATCAATCTCAGCTTATTGGTTCACATCACATCCCAAAGGCGCGGGTTTTGCATATTGGCTCGTTTTGTGCATACGTTAAATTTTCATAAAAATTAATTTCGACACCTAAAATAGTTCAGACCTAATAAAATATTGATAGATTTAACTATAGAAAGCTAGGGGTGCACACGAACCGAGCTGCTCGAGTATTATATTACTCGAGCTCGATTCAATTTAAATTTTGTAAACTCGATTAGAATTCGATTCACGGCTTCAAGGTCAAGCTCGACGATTTACATACGTATATTAGTTCTATCACAATCGATCATAGATTATGCATAATCTAGCTTGAACCAACTCAATTTTTTGACAACATTGAATGAACTTGATTTGATTGACATTATCTTTAATATGTATCTTATCGTTATCGAATTGCATTATTCTAATTTAGAGGTGTAAACGAACATAGTCGATTCGCAATCTTTTCGAGACAGTTCGAAAAATATTTGATTCATATTCGAGTTTATCGAATTCGAGTCGAACTCGAACATGTTCGACCCTTCGTTCTTAAGGCCCGTGTCCTACACGTTTTGCATTGGAGAGCTATTCGAATACCAATTCGATTTGAAACTACTGATATTGAATAAATATACATGGCCCTGTCACAAAAACAAAGGGGTCACGCACTTGTAGAGCCTAAGCTACATTCTTAAAATGCCATAGTTCATCGTTACTCCAACATGAGGAGGTCTCCCCAAAGTCTTCCCCGAACCAATCAAAATTGTCCAAGTGGCAGTCGGAAACTGAAATATTTTGGGCGTCCAATTCTTGCATGCAGTAGCCATGAACGCTACCGTCATAACAATCTCCCTCAAGTGAGTTTCCACAAGAAAATCTCAAAACTTCAGAAGACGTTGATTTCTCCGAAGAATTAGTGTCCATGTCGCTTGGATTTGGGCAGAGTGAATGAAGGGGAACATCGTTATTGAAAACTGGTGAAGGGGCGTTACTTTTTTGAGTTTCAATCGAGGGTGAACAAGATGAAGAAATGGATGCTAGTGATAAATTTTGTTCCATTTTCTCCTTTAATCTTGGCATCAAAAACTGGCGGATGGCTTCGACAAATTTCTTGCTATTGGAATCGACCTTAAGTTGTCGCGCTTGCTTCTGCACCCGCGTTCTCCAGTAATTCTTGATCTCGTTATCCGTTCTTCCCGGTAAATGTTGTGCTATCTTTGACCATCTATATATACAAGTTTATGCATATTAGGGTGAATGGTCAAAAGATTATAAATTCAAATAATCACAACTTTACCTATTTCCCAAATTGGAATGGAGTTCAAGGATCAAGAGTTGTTCTTGTGGAGTGAGGTTTCCACGTCTAATGTCGGGATTCAAGTAATTTAACCATCTTAATCTGCAACTTTTCCCTGTTCTCTGGAGCCCTGCATACACACAAACAACATGTATAAAGTACAAACATAAAATGATAATCGCAAAGATCAGAAAGTATGCGTATACCTGCAGATTTGGCCAAGAAATTCCAGCGGCCTTCGCCATGGGAAGTTATATATCGAATAAGAAGATTATCTTCTTCAAGGGTCCATGGCCCTCTTCTTAGCTCAGTTTCGCCTCTGCATGAATTGTTTGCTACGCTTTTATGAATTCTTACTTCACTCATTATCATGAAAAAAAGGAAGTGATTTTTGGGTGGAATGAACAAGTGAAGTTTGAGTGGGTTTTATAATGAATGGAGCCCATTTGAAGAGAAAAACATATAGTTTTAAGCGTAGAATTATATTTTAAAATCGATTTTCTTGAAATGGTGCTCTTTGTGTGAGCATCGGAAACCCTGCAAACTAAGGGCGATTGTGTTATTTGAACGTGACCACTATTCAAAAATAAGAAAATAAAATTTAAAAAACCTAATCCTCTAATAGAACACCATTTGGCTTAAAATTTGGTTTTGATACAATAATTTTTAATTTTCTATTATTTCGGTTCAAATGTTAACGTAACATCTTACCGTATAGATTGTGAGAATTTAATTTAATAAAAGAAATTGAATTCTTCTTCGTTAGTCTAGCTAGCTAGCAGGTCCATGGTGACTTATGATCGATCCCCGGATTTGGACTGTGACTGTAAATAATAAACATAATTGACTGTTTTTTTTTAAAAAAAAAGGAGTTTTCTTTACTCTAAGCTGGCTGCATTAAATTGGTTTCATTCCTTCCCTTTTTCCCCCTTGATCTTTTATGGGATTTTTCGCACAAGAGACGTGCTTGACTGGTTCAATTTTTTGGGAACATGGGATTATTTGACTTCATAAGTAGACCGGCGGCGAGAGATTAATAATACTTCCTTCTTTATATAGTGTATGCATTTTATGTGGAATTCGATTATCATACTCCATCTCCAATGCTCTTTTTTTATTATTATTAGTTGAAGTTATATTTATAAGCAATATATTTATTGTGGGCAAAAACTTGTATGAAACGATTTTGCGGGTCGTATTTTGTGAGACAGATCTCTTATTTGAGTTATCCATGAAAAAGTATTACTTTTTATGCTAAGAGTATTACTTTTTATTGTGAATATCGGTAGGGTTGACTCGTCTCAAAAATAAAGATTCGTGAGACCGTCTCACAAGAGACATACTCTTTATTGTGATATCATTCCCCTACATTTTTTTATTGAAATTGAACGTTTAAAATAGTTTAATAAACTTATATAACAATTTAAGTTAATCATTTTCATAAAACGAAGAGGGATATGAAATAATTATTACATGAGCCCGTTATGTAATCACGCTTGAGCGAGTTTGGGGCGTGACATTTGTATTTTTATACATTATTATTTCATATTACAGTAATAATATAGCCAAGTAAAAAAATTGAAATCGATAATATTTGCAAATAGACGTCATTGATAAAACTTATATTTGTAATTTATGCATTATATATTTCCGCACAAAAGTAGTTTGATAATACCTTAACTTAATAATAAAAAATCGAAAATTTTATAATTATTAATCATAAAAAAGAAGAATGTGTGTAAAAATTAATAAAGTAGGAAAAAAAGATTGAAATGCCGTGGAAGAATCACCAAAGCTAGCTAAGTCAGATCCAACTTTCAACTGTTTCTCTTTAATTTCAGCACTGTATGCCCACTAAAATATTGCTATTTTACTTCATTCTAGTTTTACCAAATAACCGCTTAAAGATAAATCACAAAAATAACACCCAAACCGGTAATATTGGTCTGTTAAAATTTCCCCACTTCAATTCGATAAGTGACTGAATTAACCGATTTTTTTTCGGTTTGGTTTGTTCGATTCATTTGAAAAAAAAAAAATGACATATTTGTTTTGCGTGATTATTCCTCATTATTATATGATAAGGGATTCCCATATTTGAATTGTTTTGTTGAAAATCAAAGTTTAGTCGAACTTTTATCCTGAAATGTCTTACTCATGGTTTGGTTAATTGATTTTGGACCGAGTTTTGAGAAAGAATTAAAGACCGAGGAAAATTCTTGCTTTACACTGTACGAGGAACATGCGCTAACCGTCTAACTTATTGACTGAATAAATTATTTGATACGCAGCTTTAGTTTCCAAGAATAAAATTCAGGAAGTGGAAACATTATTGAAACTTAAGCTTTTACAGACGCCTAGTGCTTCAACATGATATTGTGCATGGAAGGTCGGTCGGTTGAAGAATTGAAGAAGTATTTGTGCAAGTACTGCCGAGAGACCAACAATCTAAATGGTAACAAACTTGAACATGGTGATAAAGCAAGATTATACATGTTGTACCACATAACGTGTCTGAGTCGGTAGAATAGCTGAGTAGGTGTCTACTTATATAATGGTCATGAGTTCAATTTCCCCCACTAACACAATTTCCAGCGAGCCTATCGCACATAGTTTGTCAAATACGATTTGAAAGTAATTCTGTTTAACATAATGATAAGGATTGTGTGTATCAGATATAAGTGTTGTCTCGGATGTTGTAATATCTTGTGACAACTTGCAGCGTGTGATGCCTCATAGCAAAATAATTAATATAAAAGAAATCAACTTTATTGAACAAATATTAGTGAAAAAACGAAAAAATATCTTTCTTCATAAGTCAATGGAGTACATTGCATCTTAAAATATCTATAACAAAAGTAACCAAAAAATAAAAATACAAATCAGTGTGGCCAAAATTTGGAGCAACAAAACAATTCTTTAATTAACATTTTGTACGAGTGGTGTCATCAAATGTCTCCAACACATCACAGCAACATAGTGAAACAACGATATTTTGTCTTTACGAGTTCTTCAGAAAATTTTCTCTTTGTTCTCTCATATTCGTATGTAGCTTCTCTTTGGTGCAATAATTATTTTTCAATATATATAGACTTGTGTTGATCTTGATGGGATTTTTTGAATAGATTCTTACAATATAAGGTCTTTCATTAGGAAATAATTTTTTAAAAATATTAATGATAAAAATTTAAAATTTAAGAAACTCGATATTCTATAAAGACAAAACTTTTATGCAAAATCTTATCAAAAATGAAAATAATTTAGAAGGTAAATTTTGTCTTGCAAAGCAAAACATGCTTCATTTCATGATTTATCTAGCTACCGTAGTTTGCAAGCTAAATGTATTATCTTATGAGTTTATCCAATGTATAATGAAAGTAAAGACGGAGTAAGATTGAGTGAATTAACAGCCAAAGTCCATAAAACTTATAAATTTGTTTAATGTATTTTGGTAGAGCAGTAAAAAACTAGATGTTATATTAAACTAATAATTTTGAAATAAATTTTAATATTTTTATAATTATTTAAGTAGTATATTTTTTTATTATTTAAAATTTTTAATATAATTTTTTTTAAAAAAATCAGATTAAGGTCACATCCATTAAGTTTATGATCGTACCATATACGATGTACATTTGTTATGAATAGAAATTAAAATGATAATTTTTATTGGGATTTATCATATACTATATATTAAGATAATTTTTGAAGAACGAGATATTATATTGTACGAGAGGGTTATGAGTCAATACTTAATATACACTGAATCTAATATTAATTTTTTTTTTAAATGTAAAAACAATAATTAACGTTTTGAAATCAGAAAAACAAACTTATATGACCAAAATTACCGTTTTTCTATCAAAATATATGTCGTTTAACGTATTATTTCCTACCACTTGTTTATTTTTTTAACAAAACAAAGCAATTAGGATAACTCACTGGCAAAACCAGTCTTAAACAAATTGTTTTAGTTCGATTTTCAACAAAATAGATCATTATTTTCTAAAAGTTTACATAAATACAAGAGAAAATTATGTTTTTCCACTAACTTTTTCAATTTTGGGTTGTAGTCTATTAAGTTTACAAAGTTTCATTTTGGTACACTAATTTTAATTTTTGTTTTTTTTGGTCAAATTATCAACGTGATATCAGACAAGTTAACAATTCTTGATGTTACATCGGTATTTTTGGATGTCAAATCAACATTGTTGGGTTTTACATTGGTAGTCCAATGAAATAGGACTAAAAGAAAAAAAAATTAAAGGTAGTGCACTCAAATCAAATTTGAAAACTTAGTGAGTCCATACCTAAATTTAAATATTATTGGATCAAAGAATTTTTTTCCCATAAATTCATATTTTTTTTTCATACTACAAATAAAATACAATGTATATCATGGCGACACCATAATCAAAGACCTTAGAATATCTAGCACCAATGGCTAATAAAAAGTAGCATAATCACCCATCTCCCTAGGTTTGTTCAACTTAGAAAAAGGAATTTCATCTTGATTTTAGGTATGCATGGAAATTCATTAAAATGTGTATGGTAAAGCCAGCAGAAACATACGGACTTGTCCCCTTGCTTAATTAATGATTGAATTTTACACTACTTATCCAATATACATAGAGTAGGTCTCTGGTGAGACGGTCTCATGAATTTTTATCTATAAGACGGGCAACCCCACCGATATTGACAGTAAAAAGTAATACTCTTAGCATAAAAAATAATACTTTTTCATGGATATCCCAAATAAGATATATGTCTCACAAAATACGACCCGTAAGACCGTCTCACAAATTAAAAAATCCCAACGTAGTCTATGAATCCTAGTTTAATGTAATTTGTTGCCCATACAGCCAAAGCAACCATTGAATGTTCAAGTAAAAGTAAGCTTTTCTTAAAATGGGAAAAGTTTGATTAGGCTTCCCATGAGTTGGGTGAAATTTTGGTATGAAAATAAAATTTATATTTTTGGATGCGTCTTTGATTAAACCAGAATGGAAATGGATGTTTTGCATGGGGGATATATATATAGACGACGGACTAAAAGTATTTACAAACAAGACTTTCATACAAGATGCTTGGAATTCGAAACATTGATTAAATAGTGTAGGACAGAGCGTAGCAAATGTAATATTTTAAACCATACAATATCACAAACACCACATTTTAATTGCTCCTGTAGCCGAAGCAATAACCCCAACAAATAGTCGATCTTTTCTTTTAAAATTCTTAATTTCACTCTTTTCGTAACTTAATTAATATACATACCGCAAATTATTGCAAGAATAAAAAATACTTAAATTTATCGACATAGAATTCGCCAGATGATAAATCATAATTGGTTTTCGATGAGCAAAGTACGACATAATAAATAGAGAATTTTTATTTTGTTATATATTTCATTGAATATTTAACATAATTTCTAAATTGAAAACTTCCTTTTATCCAATAAAAACTTAAAAAGACTTGGTAATAAACTAAAATTCACTAGATGATAAGTCATAAATGGTTTAAGATGAGCATTTGCGGCAAGAGGACGTGTGATCAATTGAACCAGAACAAGGCAAGTTAATAGTCAATAGATAGGAACATATTCTAATCAATCGCCACAACAAATAAATTTGTATAGAAATTGAACAAGTAACTAATACCGACATGGAGAAAAAACTTTCAAGGAAAACAAAAATGAGAAAGAAAGAAAACACTCTAAAAAATCCTTTACCATAAGCCTTACAGTTTCATAGATTGGACAAGTTTCCAATATACATTATACCCAAGTTTTTCGATTCAAACTAATGGTCTTGTAATTGGACCATTGTTTGTTTTTAATTTTATAAATTGTCGATGTTTAATTTAGTCTAGTCTCAATCCAATAAGTTGGTCCTCGTTTTCATTTTTGGTCATTTTTTACGAAGTCTTGTGTACATCTAAGCAATATCTACGCCTCGTCATCATTTCCGATGACATGTCAAATATTCAATAAACAATAACTAAATGTGAAAGAGAAACCAATTTATTGGAATGAAAATGAACTTCAAAGATTTAAAATAGTAAAAATGAAGAAGGATCCAATTATGTACAAAAGCAAAATTTTGTCTTTAATGGATTTTAGGAGGGTGTATTCAATGTAGGAGATTTATTGAAAAATATTAATTTTTTTAGATTTTAAAAGTCTAGATGTATTAAATTAAAACTTTTACATATTTCATAAAAGTCTAATGGTATTTAAAATAGACTTTCATAGAGTTTAAAAAGTCAAGTGGTACTCAACATTGACTTTTAAAAACTCTAAAAAAGTCATTGAAAATAACTTCATAGAATTCATTAACATACAAACATTAAAATTTAAGGTACAACTATAAATTGTCAAAAATTGTATTTTGGTTCAACCCAAAGATTTGGATGGATTTTTAAAACTTCTAACTCATACACAAACTATTTATTTCTCTCTTTGTCGCTACACATCACCTCTCTTCTTATCTTCTCTCCTCTCATCTATCTCTATCATTCTCTCAAATTTTCGAAGTGTATCTCTATATATATTTTCATCTTTCCATTTCAAATTTTTCATTTTTTGGTTGATTGTTCATTTAATAATTTTTTATTTTAATATCATAGGAAATTTTGAATTCTAGAGTTTATTTTGTGATTTTTAATTTATGATTTATACAAATTAATGTAATATTTATTAATAATAAAAGATTATCCAAAAAATGTCGTTTAATTCTTAATAATTGAATATCCTCACAACAACAATGATTTTTTAAATTCTTTTTAGAATTTTCAGTTAATATATAAACTATGATATTTTTATACAAAATTATATCCACACAATGCTAAATAATATTCTTTTCACATATATATTATCAATTCAAAAACAAGATTACAGATTAATCAATTGATGTATTTTAAAAAATTTACAAACATGCATACAAATTACAAACTCACATATATATACATGTAAGGATTAAATAATTTAACTTTTAAATAAGTATATTTATTTATTAATATAAATATTGAAAAGCTATTTCAAACTGAATATGTTATATACGTCAATTAATTATTGGTTCCAAGAAATTAATAAAAAATAATATGTTATAATTAAGTACAAAATTTATAAAATTCTATATAAAAAAAATCACAAAAGTCTATAAAAAAACTTGTAAAAAAGTCTACATGAATCTACATAAATCTGTTTATAAATCTGTGAGAATCCATATAAGTCAATAAAAATCTATCAAATCCATAAAAGTCTACATTTGAAAAAGTCATTAAAAGTCATCAAAACTCTGAATGAACACACCCCACTTAATGTGTGTAACATCGATTTTATTCTTGTCACATTTGTCACATGCGAGAGAATCATTGTTAAATAAATAATATTCTATTAATTTAACGACTTCTAGCGAAAAAAGGACCAAAGCAACAAAAAACCAAGTTATTGAACGAAAATAAAACTTTGACAAGCTACGTGACTAAAATCTTAAACATGTTAATTTATATAACTAAAATTACAAATTTTCCATATCATGTGCATTTTGCCCCATTCCTGAAAACAATGACGTATGGGCAAAAAATAAATAAAAAAAAGCATATGTTATAGCATTATAATAGAACAAAAAAAACATATATATTGCCCTTTTATGATATTCATCGCAAAGTATTTCAATGGAAGAATTCAATATAGGCTTACATAACCCTAAACCTTCTCTCCCACACATTAATTCCAACATGGAACTGTTCAATCATAACTTGGTTTCAGTACAAAGTTTTAATGCGAACAGACAAGGGATCATGCCCTTCTCCAACAACGTGTTTTCCGATCACCAAGAACCTCAACTGCCTACTATTTTTAACGACGATATTTCAAGGTCAATCGAGCCTAGCCTTCCAGTTCCTCATTTATATTCCAATTTCTTCCCATCGAGCGATGGATGCAACAACGTAAACTTCAACTTGGTTAGCTCGAATTCTTCGGTTTCTGGAATAGATATTGCAACACCACCTAACAAGGTTAATCGAATAGAGCTAGCTAGGGCTCTTTTCTTTCTCTTTTACGAAATTTTTCGAACCCTTACTCATAAAGATAATGTTTTTAGATTGATCTATTTATTTGTTTATCCTGTGTTTTTTGGCAGAACTATGGGGGGAAGAAGAGGAAAAGAACCAGTGATAGAGAATTCGTAGAGAAGCCAAGAGAAGTAGTTCATGTTAGAGCAAAGAGAGGGCAGGCTACTGATAGCCACAGTTTAGCTGAAAGGGTACGTATTTTTCACTGTATGTCGATTTATTACAGGTTAAACATATGCTTATTATTTAAATTTTAGTTTCTTTTTCGACGTTGATCCCGACATTTGATAATCGAAACAAATATTGTTGACATGCTGATGGTGTCATGAAATAAAATCACTCGATCGATATTCACTATGAAAACTAATGATTTGTGATTAGAAAATTTTTCTTGCTTTTTTAATGAACCAACCAGTTAAGAAGAGAGAAAATAAATGAAAAGCTGAGGTGCTTGCAAGATCTCGTTCCAGGGTGTTACAAGGTAGATTTGTTCATCTTTCATATATATAATTTTTTATTATTATTCGTTATTTATTATTTGAATAATATAACTATCAATTTGATTTTCAGACAATGGGGATGGCTGTAATGTTGGAGGTGATAATTAATTACGTACGATCTCTGCAAAACCAAATCGACGTAAGCTTCATCAAGAATTAAATATTTTTTAAGTAAATATTCCATTAATTGTCTTTATTTATTTAACAATTTTCTTACCTTCATATTTTTTGTAGTTTCTTTCCATGAAGCTGTCTGCAGCTAGCTTATTTTATGATTTCAATTCATCAGAGGCTGAAGCCATGGAAGCAACACAAGTAATAATAATCCTGTTGTCTTTTTAATTCTAAACTTTTTCTGCTTTATTTCTGTTGTTCGCCAAACAAGAATCGATCTAAATTAAATTTCATTTCCGAAGCCATTCCGCGATCGATCAAAGTTAGCTAATGCATTACAATAAACTAGTTGAATAAATTAAGCTATATATGGAGCATTTAATCACTAATTCTTAGGATTTATTGAACAAAAACATATGGTATATGATTAGTTAATCTATCTAGCTATGCCCGCCCATGTCTTATTTCTATTTAAAAATTGAGACGATGCATTGCTTGCAATTATTGGTCTCAGAATGAGCCAATATATGTAAATAAATCTTCTTTTTTTGAAACAAATGAATTTTTTAATCAATTTCAAATTACTGAACAAAGAAAATTGTGGGTCGATGCTTGCATATTTCCATTATTCAATTAATATTACCCTAGCTTTAATCGTCCCTGCAGTGTACTAAGGTATGGTTTTACTACAGGGAACTGTACTTGGGTATGAAGTACAAGGGATGGAGAAAAATGTTGGGGAAAACTATGGATCGGGAATTTCCCAATTCCAAACATCATGGACCCTTTGATACATCTAATATTTTAATTTATATATGTTATATTAATACAGTAATCATATATTAAAATGCTAAGGCCATCGTATCTGTTACATAATTCTTCACCCTTCATGCAGAAAACTATTGATTTTATTTGACCTTGTTTGTCGCAAATAATAGCAACAAATCCGTTGTGGTTGAACGCACTTTCAACAACAACATCAGTTACAACAGTTATAAATTACCTACAGTTGTAAATTGTCGTTCTTGTTGTAGTGCATTATCAATATAAATTACCTTTGCTTCATTTGCAAATTAAGCCATGTTTTCTTAGAAATGTTGGCATTGCTGGAACCAGTTTATTGGCTAAAATTTGATACGAATAGGCCAAATTACATAACTAACATTGCTATTTTCCCAAGATATATAAGAGAATCCATCGCTGAAAACTCGTGCTTGATTGGACCAATGTAGACTCCATTGGTTTGACATATCCTTTTCTGATGACACAGACAAATAACGATTTTGTTCATTTTGTACAAACTGGCAAACCATAAAATTTTGTGGCATGGCAGTTTAGTCATCTACTGTGCACCCAATACTACCTGCTGGTTTAAGCTGTCGCGTGAGTTTAACTTTATCTGAACCGTCATCCGAATATACGGTTAAGCGTGGCGGCCAACCGGACTCCACCTTGTGCCAATCGGAGATTGACCACCGGATTACGCGAGATGAAGTAATCATCTGCCGAAGACAAATACATTCAGTGTCGACTCGAGGAATCCGCTGGTGGAAGTCATGAAACAAAAGATGAAATGTACCTTCAAGTACTGAACCTTCACTGACTCCTTTGTATGCCCAGTCGCAAGCTGCTTTAATTCCTTCCGATGCATATCTAGATTTTTACCAATATAACATATGTAAATTTACATTATTCTAATTACCGTGAGATTAAAAACAGTCATACTTGAGTTAGATGATATATGCAATATTCTTACACATCAGGGCAAGCAGTGTTGGTGCAAGCTGCCCATGCCTTTGCTTGGTTCGACCACACAGTCTGTAAAGCATATATATTTCATGATAGTTACGAACATGGTGAAGCGAATTGGATTGAATCAAATAAGATAGGTATATATGTATATACTGTTATGTTCTTTTGGAGCGTATCGACGAGTTCATCCACACTTGAATCGTAAAACCTCTCTTCGGCTGTCTCGATGATGTTGACATCCCATACCTGCAGCATCGATCATTTGATATAATTTAGAGAAATACTTGAGCATATATGTATAACAGTATAAGCATGTTGTGATACATAGTATTTAACATACTTGCGGATGTCAAGATGCTAAGAAAACTCACATGATGGAGAACTGCTTTTCGTCTGTACCAATGGACATCAATGGTGTTTCCTCCCCTGTCTGAAGTAAATCCAACGTGTAGAGGCTGCATTAATGCACTTTTATGCTTAATAAACGGATTTTGATGCAAAATTCTTTGACAAGATTTTTCATATAATGTGATGACAAAGACGGGTTTCAATTTATCTTAACTAGAAGCCAGTATTCCATCTATTTGATCACTAATCGAAACAACATAGTGTCAAAAACCAAATTAGGCAAATTTCAACCAAACTTTTACGCAAGAAGACATATTGAAAATATTAATACCTGATGGATATCTCCCATGAAATGAGATAGGAAGAGAAGTGCTTCTGTGAGATTATCTGATAATTGCTCAACTAATTATTTAAGTTTTAGGCATGATAAAACAAATATCATTCAAGAAACTGATACGTTACATTGAGAAGCAGCACTGAGACCGCGATAGCTTAGAAGCTGGTTGGTGTAATTTTTTATCGCTCCGGACACACATCTGTCCTGTATGCCATCTTCGTCTTTGCAATCCCCTGCGTTGTAACATTAGAACATCGATTTAACGTTCGATTCAAGGAAGATAAGAAA
This sequence comes from Primulina tabacum, assembly GCF_025594145.1. NCBI lineage: Eukaryota > Viridiplantae > Streptophyta > Magnoliopsida > Lamiales > Gesneriaceae > Primulina > Primulina tabacum. Next base: position 48,002,200 of record NC_134553.1, on the reverse strand, counting down.
CATGAAAACTAGGCAAGATTTTATATTCAGACCCACTTTTGTATTGATATGTGCATAGATTATCGGGAGTGTCGATGTAATGCAGAGCTGACGACCAGTGATACCGAAATTTTACACGATCCGCCCACGAACACACGCTACCAAGATCACCACCGGCATAGTCCGGCAAAAGCTGCGACACAGCATCCGCTGCTGCCTCGCTTAGCCTCGGCTGCAAACAATGGGAAACCCATAAACAAAACACGTTTCAAGAAATGAAAACCTTAAACATGCGCAGACCCAATGTAGTTTAAGGCGAAACCTGAGCAATTCTGCAAATAATGAGATGGCCATCGATTCCCCATCCATTGGCTACTGGAATACAGATGATAAGTAGAGCTATGAGTGGTAGAATTTGAATTTTGGATCTCATTTTCGTTTCTCTAACGTTGTGGGAATTGTGAAAGTGAATGAGAATAATCGATATGATGCCAAAACTTTTATTATGGCATTGATTTTATAATATGAACATAGGGAAAGAATCAGTAAATACAATTAGAATCTTTTTTGAAAAAAATGGAACTTTTACTTAATGTCCTTTAATAGGACGCGGATATGTGGGCCTTCTCAAATTATATGACATTGTTTTTGTCCTGATTCATGTGATTTGATAGACAATTATTTTAAATTATGTCCGGGAGTGATTGATTACAAATCTAGTATATTTAACGTATTTTTATAGTTCAGATAAAGTAAAACCATTAAATTTAAATCAATTTTTCACGTGTTTATATAGTATTTGATATTAATTGTAATGGATTTCAAGTTTACCCAATAATAATATCATTTATAATTCATCTATTTTGTTTTAGTAATTTATAAAATTAGTAATTTATAATTTGATATATTATTTCATTTTAAACAATAAAACAATATCAGTTCAAAGAGTAGGTATCTTGTGAGACGGTCTCGCAAATTTTTATCTGTGAGACGGGTCAACCCTACCGATATTCACAATAAAAAATAGTACTTTTAACATTATTTTTCATGGATGACCCAAATAAGAGACCGTCTCACAAAATACGACCCGTGACACTGTCTCACACAACTTTTTGTCTAGTTAAAAACACAACCTTGTTTCATCGGGTAGCCTATTATGTTAGTTCCGAAAACTGCTAAAGTTACGGTCTCTTCTTCATGAAAAAGGCATGTAAGGAAACGTGCCTTTACAGGTAAGAAACTGGGATATATATATATATATATATATATGACAAGGAATTTGTTATCATGAGCACCGCCTACGTGGCGGTGCATGATTGGTCAATCATTTTAAAAAAAAAACAAAACAAAAAATTTTGTGTGGTTGTGGGCGTGCCACATAGGCAGGCGCTCACAGATGTGAAGGAAAAGAGTTTACAGGGTATCATTGTTATATATATATATATATATATATATATATATATATGTTGTTGCCCTATCCCGTGATCAGAGCCAATCATTAATCACAAAAATAGTATTCCATAAAAGGTTTTAACATTAGACATGAAAATGATATTATTCTATATTACATCTTAAGCATCTAGTTCCAATTATGTAAATTTTAGATCTTCGATCGTCAACGAAAAATGTCAAATATCGTTAAAATATGATGGATTTACATGATCTGATTATGTTGAGATATTAAAATAATTATTCTCAGTGGAGGATGTACTCACTCGTAAAAATGTAAGTAGGAAAAATATTTCTTTAAAATGAGATTTTAATCTTGAATCGCGATCTTATGTAACACAACCCCTGATTTTACACCAATGTTTTTTTCCCCCATAATCTATATATATATAAAAGCAGAGTTTTTGTCAAAAATAGTAATTTTTCGCCAAAATGTCATTTCTAAAAAAATGAAAAATTTATTATGAATATTGTTATATGTGTACTGCAATAAATGATCAGTTCAATTATTGTTTGCATTGATTATATCAATTCATTTAATTCAATTTTGAATTTAATTAATTTTTATATTAATTCAAATGTAATTTACGTATCATATGTTTTTTTATTTTTCTACTGAAATTAAAACTAAATTCTATTGAAAACATAAATTATATTAAAATTTTTGCATTGATTATATCAACCAGTTTAATTAAAAACAGTATAAATAAATTTAAAAACAAATGATTGCAATGTTCAGTATCACTCATTAGGTAAATCATTCAAAAATAAATTGTTCTATTTTAAGTAATTTCTGTTCAAATTACTTACTAAAAAAATACAATATTTAATTAGTTTATTTAATTTTTCTAAAAATAAAATTGGTTGAGTGTTAGAAGTTATCATACAACAAGGTTTTCCAATGAACATTAATTTACCATTTAATGATCATAAATTTTTTTATCTCGAATACATATTATTTCAAAATTACCTTAATTTGAAAGAATTAATGCGTTGTAATTTTCTTCCAAAACCATATGTATATTGTATATCTTGAACTTGCTCTTCTTAAAAATTTAAATAAGAGAGCACAAAAAAATTAAAAAGATAGATTCAAAAGAGTTTCAAATTGACATTAAATTAATCCCAATAAACATGTATATTACCCTAATAATAAGAAATTTTTGACACTCAATGCATGCAATTCGAGATTTCCATAATTTGAAATAGTTAATGTATGATATAATTATGTCAAAAGCATCAAATATATAATTATCGTCCCTTGGAATGTCTTATTTGAATTTAAAATTATAAATAATGCAATATTGCATATTATATTAGAAACCAATTTTATTCTATTTATCTATTCCAAGATAGAATTTTGAAATGACTCCTCTTTTCAGCACCATATATGAGTTGAATCATTTCAAGATGTAATGTTTGTTTAAATTTAGATTTGTTCGTTGTTATGAACTACCTACCTATAAAAACAACGAGAACAACAAGACACTTTAAAATATGTCTTTCATAATCGAGAAGTAAAAAATATTATTCATCTATTTGTACAAAATTTTAATTATTACGTATTACTAATGTGATGATTTTCTTCTATATTACAAAGTTCACGGATACATGATAGTATAAAATTTTCCGTAATGAAAATGATTAAACCAATTCTAAAGAAAGTAAGCATCTTATTAGAAGACACCTTATAAAATTTATTGACATTGTTTTAGAATAAACATAATAAATGTTAATTAAATAACTTTTCTGATTTATACATAATTTACTTATGATCATGTGTTTCAATTTTCTTTCGGAATAATAGACTGTTGTGTATATTATGAAGAGATTTTGTAAATAAAATCACAACCCATTTGGATAAAGATATTGATGAAACAATTATTGTTATCATTCAAATGTGTCAAACACGTGTCATGTCACAAAATTCTTTTTGAATGTAGATTTATACAAAGTTACTGAATTTTTTAAAAAGTATTTCTCATTAATTTTATTGAATATGATTTAAAAATATTTTTTTATCACATGTTAAAAAATAATAATATATAGCTTCTCAAAAATTAAAGAATTAAATATGTATTAAGGTTGGTGGTCGACATCAATACAATAAACACGATAAGCATCATGTCATTGCCTTAGGCTAACACAATCTAAAATTTTGAGATATGATAGTGATTATTAGCCAAAAAAATTAATCGACATGCGTAGTATTTAATAAAGTTTTTTAAAATTACCGAAAAATAGTTTTATTTTTATTTTTTATAATTATATTATTTTTTCAATTTAAATATTTATTCATTTTCACTAATTTTTAATAATATTATCCCGTGCATCGCACGGGTGAAATACTAGTTGTAGACAAAAATGGAGTTGGTACTGACATCACGAGTTTATTTCATGTGTTATGATTGGGCCCAAATTGAGTAACTTGGGCCGGGCCTCTGTGTTGTGAACAGGCTATCTCGACCCGACTTTGATTGAGCTTCTTTGGTCCATAACAGTTCTTCATTTAGCCCAAGAGAAATAGTGCAATTATAGAATGTGAGTGGGGTAGGTCTCTTGTGAGACGGTCTTCACGAATCTGTATCTATGAGACGGGTCAATCCTATTGATATTCACAATAAAAAGTAATAATCTTAGCATAAAAAGTAATATTTTTTCATGGATGACCCAAATAAGAGATCCGTCTCACAAAATGCGATACGTGAGACCGTCTCACACAAGTTTTTGCTACCTGAGAATTCAGTAAAATTTGAGCAGCCAAATGTTTGTTTCTTACCGCTACGTGACACATGTGATGCGTATTTGTAATATACTAAAAAATATATTTAAAAAACTATAAATTTAATACGCGTATATATGCCTAGTAATAATTTAATAGCACTACGTGGTTTTCTTTTCAAAAACTATTTTGATCTAGGTTTCCTTAGAAATTAGGGAAGTTATTAATTATGAGTTGAGTATGTTTTTGTGCAACGGATCCAGTCATATATATAATATTTTTTATTTAAATAAGCATATATTGTATAATATATTTTGACATAAAAAATAATATTTTAACTCAAATCAACGTATTTATTATATATATATATATATATATATATATATATATATATACACACCACCCCTACGGGTGACTTTAATTTCATATGTCCTGACGTTAATGAAAGGATAATCTCGTCACCAACGACGTGGACCAGCTTTAAATGTTATACGCAATTACACGACTAAAGATGATTATTATATACTTTTTCTAGATATAATATATTTTATTCCTCGTTAATATAAATTGGGATGTTACATAAATTTTAAATTCAAATTAGTGGTTATTACCTAAATGGTAATTCTATAAGAAAAATATAACAAGAAAATTATTAAAAGAAAACAAGAAAATTATGACAAAAACTTGTGTGAGAATGTCTCACGGGTCGTATTTTGTGAGACGGATATGTTAATTAAGTCATCCATGAAAAAAATTACTTTTTATGCTAAGAGTATTACTTTTTATTGTGAATATCGTTAGAGTTTACACGTCTCACAGATAAAGATTCGTGAGACTGTCTCAAAAGAGACCTACTCGAAAATTATTAAAAGAAAAATCATATGAATAAACTAAGAAGCTAATAATAAGTGTATAATTATATTTTGTTTCATAATATTATATAGAAAAAGGTGATAAATATTATTCTCTCAATGCTATAATTAATATAGAAAATATGACTAAATTCCTTGATATCTTTTTAAATGTAAATCTTGCATTTTAAATGAAATATAAGAGAAAATTTCAATATTTTGCATTTGTGCAAGTATATCACCCTTAATATAGTAGGAGATTTCACCATTTTCGTATAGGTATATACAATATAACATTAGAGGGTTTGTATTAATTTTGAATCATACCAGCTAAGCATGATTTTTGCATGAATTACTCATTATAAAGTCGACATTTGAAATAATATATGTAACGACCATGGATCGTAGGCTGACTCAACATGAGTCTCAACGTATAATCATACATCACTAATGATCGTAAATTAGTCCAGCATTAGCTTAGTCCATTCTCATGCAGCGTAACTCATATAATATCTCATCAATGGAAAGTGATCTATTTCATCTCTCCCAACACTCGAACTCAAAACATCCAGGCTTAAGTACTTGAAGTGTTGGTACCAATTGGGTTGCTTGCTCAATTGGTACCAATACTCTAGGAATCTATATATTTTAAGTATGAAGGTCTTGGTTTCGAGTATCGGAGTAGACGAAAAAAATCACTATCTGAGAGTTTGATATTATATGAGTGACATCACATGAGAATGTCGATGAAGGAGAAAACCCCATAGAAAACTCGTTTACAAAAAAAAAAAAAGACCTTAAATATAGTTCAAGATCGAGATAACTCATGTTCTTTACGTCTCGTTTTCAAATTTATCGAAACACAGCAATGTCAAATTCTTATAACCTTCACAATGTGAGAAGATTCTGGCTCCCGCATCATATCGACAAATTACTTGGTTCCTTGGTCAAATTTTGAGTTATAATTGCTAATAATTATGAATAGTTGTCGTATGTATTTCATTGAATTACATCAATTTTTAATTGTTCTTTATCCTACCCTTTCGAACATTGAAAAATCTCTCAAATTTTTAGCAATTACATTTAAAAAAAACCACAAAGAAACACGGTTTCATATATCTAATTTCGAATAAATAATGTATATATGAACAAAATCAAAAAAGAGAATTTACAACATTTAATATGAATTCATGGGTTCACCAAAGATTACAAGCTCGCATTTATTTGTGAATGTGAATGGACATACGCATAAATAATAAAGGTATTGGGCACAAAGAGATAATGCCAATTACCAAAGGCCCTAATTTTTTTGGTAAAACTACAACTTGTGGTGTGATATAGATTGATTGATTGTGTGCATTTGAATGAAATAGGATATGCACTCCACCGCATAATTTCAACAAAGTTGAGTGTGGAAATAGTAAACTAAACGTGGTACGTCTAAATCCACACACACACACACACACACACACACACACACACAAGCTTTAAATACACATATAAACTGTCAACATAACGAACACGACAATGGCCTGAAATTGACAGTTTCTAAAAATATTGTTCCTGCATATACAATCTATTAAATAAATATTTTTTTATTTCTTTAATATAATCAATAAAGGGTTGTGATTTAATAAATATAAAGTATAGATAAATAAATTATTGTTTTCTTTAGGGAAATAATATTTTTATTTGTTGCCAAATGACACATAAGTTGGTATCCTTGAGCATCTCCAACGCTGCGCTATTTTAGCATTTCAGCATTTCTTTCCAATAAGGGATGCGCTATTTTGGCAATTTGGCGCAGCCCCTTTTTTCTATGCAAATTTGGGGCAGAGGATAGCTTTACGCCAATTTGGCGTGGAGCAATTTAATTTTTTTTTTTTACTTTCTTAATTGTATTTTGGTTTTTAATTATTATTATAAATATATATTAATTATATTTTAGATAATAATCTCTTATTACATATAATTTAATTAATATATAATAATTAATCAAATATAATGATGATTATAATATTAATATTGTTAAATTTATATTGTTATGTTAAACAGAATAATTTATATAAAATAAAAGGAATATTCTAAGAATATATTTTTAGTGTAATATTTGAAGTAAATGGGTTGGAGATGAATGTTGTATTTGGTGCAGAAAGCACACTATTTTAGTGTAGAATTTACATCAAAATAGATTTCTAGCTTTGGAGATGACTTAAATGTTTTTGCAACGAATTATCCTCGTAAACTCCATCTGATCTTATATAAAACGTAGTTTGTTTCTAAAATAGACTGCCACGTTTATTATTAACTAATTAAATAATAAAGAGAACATAGTATAGGCACCTTAATTAATTTAATATTATATACATTAAGAATTAATACAACTCTTTTGGTAATAATTTTCTAATTCCGGTTCGATGATGGAGACAATTTTGAAAGTTAACTAAAATAATTATAGAACACAATTATTATGTCCTTACAAAAGGTATCTTTTCTTCTTTGTTTTAGAACCTTAAAAAAATATTCGAAAGGCTATAAAACTACCAAACTCACCACTCCAAAAAAAATGAACAGTGTCCCACAAGCAATGAGTTATTACCACGTGTCGGGAAATGAATGGTAGGTAGTTGGATGAAGAAAATCCCGCGCAAATTTGGACTGTATTGCTGAGTCGTGTATGAGGCGGCCGGAATCTCCTGCCTGGGCTGGGGCTGTCCATCTGTGTCATTTACGATATATTTTTCCATAATATTTTTATATTTTACACCATCAAAATTTACAAAAATAACTATTTTCGAGAAAAATCATGATAGATATATATATCATTTATATTTAAACTCAAGTTCAAATTTTTTTTTTCAGCTCTGATACCTCATGAATGGACCCATCGAGATCAAGTCTAAACTCTCAGCCCATCCCAAACAAAGGTGGAGGGCCCATGACAGGCCTATATATTCTCCTATAAATATCAAGTTTGAGTGTTTATTTCAGGCATTCACTATATTGTTTTTTCATCATCACCTATAGATGCTCTCTAGTTATATCATCAGTGTCTGACTTGAGAGTCGGAAGAGTTACGCCGGGACGCCCTCCCGGCCATTTTTTAACGGTCTTTTTCGTGATTTCAGGCTCAAGGAGACTGGTGATAACCCATGGATGAGCCCATCCAAATCGAGCTCACACCGCATCATGGGCCCCGGCCCATCTCTAGCTAAGGTAGAAGGCCTCATGTATTCTCCTATAAATATCAGATTTTAGTGTCTAACTCATTCATATTTATTATATTATTTTTCGACAGCACCCTTAGCTGCTCTCCTTATATTCCAGTATCTGACTTAAGCGTCGGATGGGCTACGACGGGACGCTCTCCCGACCCTCTTCTAATGGTCTTCTTCGTGATTTCAGGCTCAGAGCCAATTCAAAATCTATGTCTGGACTAGAGTCACTTGCTGAAATCAGATCCTAAATTTTCAGTGAGTATCGAGCTGAATGCTCAATTTGAAAAAATAGATATTTTTTTAAAAGTATGAATTTGAACTAAATTTATTTTTTTAAAACTTAATTGTCAGACTCTATTAATTAAGCGGTCTCGACTTCGAATTCATGCACGTGAGATTCGTGTAATTCTACATATAACAAATACGATTCAAATAATGCTGGAATTAACAATTCATTTGAAAGTCCAATCTGAACATGGATAGCAAAATGTTGGTCAATGAGTTCCTTTCGACTCTATTTTTTTTTTAATAATACGATGGGAGTGCATAAATTTATCTGCCTGAACCCAAACAACTCAAAAGTATTTGAAAATTAGGACTTCATCTTTACAAGTAGACCGAAATCTCAGTGTACTGTAGATGACAACTGATCGTTTGGACAAACCCGAAACATAACCTGTCACGTGAAACCGACGGGACCAATCTAGGTTGGACCCGTAGACCTGTTAAATTTATTTTTCTCAAATAAAAAATAAAAAATTATTAATTACTAAATTTATTTTCAGAATGTATATTAATAATATTTAATAACAAAAAATATTATCACTAAGTTAACATATATTAATTTCTATTTAATTAAAAATTAGTAATTATAATAATAATAATATATATATGTTTATATATTTTTATATATATACGGGTGATAAATTCGGGATCCAGACCCGCTTGAGATCCATTTAAGCGAGTCTAAACCCTCCCCGATGATTTTACAAAAACGAGACCACTCCCCTTCCCCCTCATTGACATCACCAAATACCACTATTAATTACTTGCACCACATCCACCTCTCCTGAATTCTCCTCCTCCAATCTTCTGTCTATCATAATTATCAACACTGCATCAACCACATACAGTTCTTCAAATCACATAATTCATCTGGATAGTAGCTGTACTCTGCAAAGGCAAAAATTCTTGAATTACAAAAAGCTAATCTTGTAGAAATGGAGATTCCAGAGATTAATATGATTTGCAATTTTGAAGCTGGGGTGAATTGCCTGCAAAACCCATCTTCAGTTTCTCGTTTCTTTGCACTTCCTGGTTTTGGGGTGTATAGTTTCTGGAAATGGGGTGCTTTGATTTTTGCAATTTTGGCCACTTTAGCGGTATAATCAAGAGAATTAAGCTTATTCTCTTTCGGTTGCATACGATCATACCTTCTCCAAATCGATTTCAACAGATTGTGATTAGTGAGGATGACGATATCTCCTTGGCATCTTCTTCCGATGATGAGGGAGAAGAGGAGGAGGAGGAAGAAGAAGAAGAAAGAAGCAGGTCGACGACGTCGTTTTCAGGTCAACAGAGCGTTGATGAAGGCTCCTTCGTTAAGGATCCGCGCCGGTTGAGGAACCGGAGGCGGGGGATCTGCGGCGGCGGCGGCGGCGGGTTTGATTGGTCGGATTTTACTTCCGGTAAAAACGTTGTGAAGCTATGGGACAGTCTGAGCTCAAGCTTCAATTTTGGGCTGGAGTTCGATGATTTCGAGTCGGACGACGTGGTTTCTACCTGGGATTTCGATCGGCGTCGGGATTCAAACGGATTCCCGGGCCTGATTTCTAATATCCCGGCGCTCGTCTTCATGGCGGAGGGGAATGAGAAGGGAGACGGCGTCGTTTTGCGAGGCTACGATACGAGAGTGCGGAGTCGGGTTCCAGATTTGTATGCCGAATGGCGGTCATCACCGGCGGCTAAAGTTTCCGCCGCCTCCACAACCGTCATTGGTGGCAAGATATACGTAAGAGACGACGTCAGCGGGGTGTTGACAGTGGGAGACGTTAGAAATGTGAGGATGCCGTTAGAGAAGACCGGAGATTCCGACGGCGAAACTTGGTGGGGCGCCGACGCCCTTGTTATCGAGGACGAATATGTGGTGGTTGACAAGTCAACTTAACCATGTCTCCACGCAATTTTCATTTCCTTAAATCGAAATTATACATAATATAATTTGGTCGAAATTTAAATCCCATTTGATTATGCTTTCATTTGGAGAAGTTGTTGTTTATAAATAATTACTCCAATTACTTTATTCTGCAATAGCTAATTTGGCATAGTTTATTTAGTCAATGATCAAAATTTGTGTGAGACGGTTTCACGTGTCGTTTTTGTGAGACAGATTTTTTGTTTGGGTCATCCATGAAAAAGTATTACTTTTTATTCTAAGAGTATTACTTTTTATTGTAAATATCGGTAGGATTGACCCGTTTCATAGATAAAGACTCAGGAGACCGTCTCACAATAGACCTACTCTTAGTCAATTTACTTAATTACCTCTCTTGATTTATTTAGTCAATCGAATTAGGACAAATTTTGTAAAATTGGATCATAAATTTAAAATATAGATGAGTTATCAAATCTCAATTTTGCGTGCCATGTTAGTATAAAACCTTTGATTTTTTGTTAATCTTGATGAACTATTAATTATACCACTTTTTTTTTTAAAATGAACTATAATAACATTAATTCGTGAAGTCCCGACATACAATGTTTACAAGTTACAAGGGTAGATCGTCATCAACACAACTAATAGAGTTATTACAAGACAAAGCTTTGCGAGCTAAAATGTGAGCCACTTCGACGGCCTTTCGTCGCACATGTTTGATGGAATGAAAATTTGGAAGCTCTAACATTGATTGGATTTCCAAGGCAAGAACACCAGCAGATCCAATATCTTTTACGTATGAAAGGACCATCCTAACAGCTTCCAAAGAGTCAGAAAATATACAAACATTTGATAGCCCAATCCGAAGACATAAGTCCATCCCGCTTCTGATTGCCAACAACTCCGCACAAGTAACTGAACCTGGACATCTGATAAGGCTAGCTTGCACACCACAAACATGTCCCATTGTATTACGCAACACCGCCCCAACACTAAATTTGTTGTTTCTAATATCAAAGCATGCATCAACATCCAACCTAAAAAAGTTTGGTAGTGATGGTACCCATTTATTTTCCATAACAAACTACATATGTCTAAAATCATCAATAGTAAAAGTGATGAGTTATTTTCAAAAATTTACTTGTGCCAAAATCAAAGCTCCAAATAAAAGTTATTTCACTATTTTATTTTATTGATTAAGCATTAATAATTGACAAAAATTTGTGTGAGACGGTCTTACGGATCGTATTTTGTGAGACATATATCTTATTTGAGTCATAAAGTATTATTTTTTTGCTAAGAGTATTACTTTTTATTGTGAATATCGGTAGGGTTGAACCGTCTCACAGATAAAAATTCGTGAGATCGTCTCACAAGATATCTACTCTTAAAAATTTTATTTATATTTGTAAATTGGATCACTCTTTGTATGATTTCATAAAATCTTATCCAATTTAGTTAAATATTTTTCAGTTGTTAAGAATTTTATTTTCTTTTATTTTGTGCTTTTAATATCCTTTTTGTGGTTTTAAGAATCATTAGATTTTCCGAAGTGTAGTTTTAGGAAAAAAACCGAAAAAAAAAAAAGAAGAAGAATCTCTTCAACCATCATTTATACATGATAATGTCTCTCATGAGATAGTATTATTGATATTTATTTATGAGACGAGTCAATCATGTTTTTATTTACAATATAAAAAATATAATTTTTTCATGAGTGATTCAAATATAAAATCTGTATTACAAAATTGATCGACAAAATTTTTTCACATGAGCTTCTGTGTTTATATATGGATAAAAATATTATAATTCTAATTAAAGATAGACAAGTTGTACTAACAAATAATAATTATGATAAGCCTTTGAGAACTTCTAGAAACCCTATTAAAATCCAACTGGTTATGAACTTCATCACGCGATTCACAAGATACGATTACGTAATGAGATAAATGTGATTGATATTTCTCCGTATAAAGAAAGTCATTAGTCATGGGTTGGTTTGAATATTTAATCGGAAGCTGAAAATTAATGAGATTATGAGACTAATATACAAAGATACCAACATACAAACATGCTTATTTATTTAATATATATAATAAATTTAGAGTACAATATTCAATTTTTTAATAAATGTTTCGTTTAGTTTATATATTTTTCGGATTATTTTCCATACAGTCATATCATATATATTTTACTTGTTTATATATAATACGTATATTTGTTTGGAGTAGGTCTCTTGTGAGACGGTCTCGCGAATATTTATCTGTAAGATGTGTCAACCTTATTGATATTCACAATAAAAAGTAATACTCTTAGCATAAAAAGTAATATTTTTTCATGGATGACTCAAATAAGAGATCCGTCTCACAAAATACGACATCTGAAACCGTCTCACACAAATTTTTACCATTTGTTTGATATCTGTATTTGTTGAGTTTACGACTCACCACGATTACCTGGAACTATATTGAGATTTGAGGCAAACAACTCACCATATCACCAACGATCGACGCAATGTCATCGATCTTAACGCAAAAGGCTCACTTTTTCCTTCGATCAAATTTCTCAAAAAGCAAATACTAGTGGAATCTATGGAAAACAAAGATAAATATATTTATATTAAGATTGAGACTTGAATTTAATTCAATCTCAAAAAATAACTCAAAAAAATATAATTGTTCTAATCGATATACAGAGCTCTCATAAATTTTATTTAACTAACGTTGCACAACTAACTATCTAATCTAAACACACTTAATTTTGATTTGGAAAGAAAAGGATGTATAACTAAGAATTCTACGTGCAATTATTAAAGAATAGACAGTTGAAAAGATTGCACGAAAATGACATATTAAACCTCTTACTTTGTTATCACATACGAAACATGCATTTATAAAAAGCAAATGAAAGCGAAGGATGCAATTATGTTCACATTTGCTCCACTAAGTCAATAACTAGTAAGAAATTGAAATTGAAATTGAAATTGAATTTGAATTGGAAAAACAAATGAAGTTCATATTAGACAATAATAGGATTTCTTTTGGATCCAAAAGGGATTACTTGAAAACTTTAAAACCTTTTTTTTTTAGAATGAAAACTTTTAAAAACTTACTGATATTTGTCTCCATATTTTACGTACACTCTCGAAAGCATTTCAAACGGCAAAAATTACTGTGCTGTAACGTAGATTTTATTATTCTACTTCAAGTATGTTTAAATAAATAGAATGTGCTTTTTAACTATATTATCCAAATATAATATAAAGTAGTTGTAAAAGTGTTAAAACACGTTATTTTTTCAAGAGAAATTCCTATCGAAGTTCACTATGAATTTTAGGGTTTAGCAGAGAGACGGGTATTCCTGGAAAGACTTTTTCTTCGATTTTTTAATAAAGACGCGTTTTGGAATTTTTTTCTTCATTAGAATAGAAAAAAGGTTAGGATTTGGATCTAACTAAACTCCAAAAATTAGCTCAACGAGAAGGATTATTCAAGCCCATATATGCTAACTCTCATTAACTTAATACGGCTGATGTAGGACAACACACATCTCACGTCCAGGAATGAACATTTGGATCGTGAATTTTACAAGACAATAAGTGGCCCTCTATGGACAATCCAACACATAACCATAAAACCTGAGCTCTGATAACATCTTAAGATTGAGATTTATCTAACTCAACCCAAAATTTTGCTCTGATATCATGTCAATATTACGAATTGAGTCTAACTCAACCATAATAGCTAGCTTTTGAGACTGAGTTAGCTCAAAATCATAATTTTAACCAGAAGAAAATCCTTTAAAAACCATAAAAAAATTATTATCTGAAAAAAAAACCTAAACAACATATTTTTTTCTGCAAAAGAAAACCCTTTTTTAAAATCTTGTATCGAAAATTCGATCAATCAATATGGTCGGTGATTAGCTTCACCAGACCAAATTAGATTAAAATTTGAGCGAGCGAGTGCCGTGAGAAAACTAAAGGTTACTTCCTCCACACCCCCACATGTATAGAGCAGAAATATAGGTTGTACTTAATGATATCATGTGATTAGAGTTGGATGAGACTTTGGATCAATCGAACTAACTGATTGAATCAAAATTTTTTATTTTTATTTTGTTAAAAAAAATCGGTTATATATTTGTTGTTTAAAATTATTTGAGTCCAATGAAATTAACTCAAGTCCAATAAGATATCAACCTATGTCAATCAATCTGAATTGTGCTGCCAGCGAGTGATTGGTTGGAACAGTCCAAAAAAATGAGTAATCGGCAGAAACAGAGAGCACAGCTAAACATCCAAAAACAATAATGAAAATTTTCAGTAAACTTTAGACATCATAGTTCAAGCATTTTCATTTTCTTAGTCTATGATTTGAAATTTCTTTAAACATCTCGAACCTCAACATCAAAATAGCGTTTCCTCCAACGGAGCTGTGCTATTTTGCAAAATAGCGCAGCTCCAATTTCCTCTGCGCCAATTTGGCGCATAAGTTTTTTTTTTTTTTTTGAAAAAAAAAAGAAAAAAAAAATTTTTAAAAAGGAAGAATGGGTTGGGTCGAGCTCAACCCACTTTTCTTAAAATAACAAATCACTTTAAAATTAAAAAAAAAAAAGAAGAAGAAGAACAAACGAGTGGGTCGAGCTCGACTCACTCACTTTAAAATTAAAAAAAAAAGGTCGAGCTCTTGTGATAAATGAGTGGGGACTCACTTTAAAATTAAAAAAAAAAGTAGGTCGAGTTCTTAACAAGAGCTTGACCCACTAATCTCGACCCAAATGGATCGCAATTATTAATAAAATATTATATTAACTAAAATAGAATTTTTGGTTGGTGATGACCTTTACTCGTTTGGATAGATAAAATAGAAATGAATTTTAAATTCACTAATTATGATAGATTTAAAATAGGCATAAGATTAATGTCATTTCGAATTCATTCTTTCGATCCATTCCTCAAAATCAAATCCTTCCACAAACTTCAACCTTATTTATTTAGGATTAAATCTTGAATTGGTTCGAGTAGTTTGAACTTTCAAAGTAGTTCCCTTCACGTTCATTGGTTGCTTGAAACTTAAGCTGGATCAGTTCTATTCGAACCGGGTGATGGGCCCTAATTGTGATCATCTTCTCTAAAAGTTCTAATTATAGTCTCAAAAGCTGGAATCCCCAGCCCAAGGCCCATCCACTTACTCTTCAAAAGAAGTTAAATGCTGGAAATGAACTCCATGAGATTTTTGAACTTTGGTCATGAGGCATGGGAAACAAAAACAAACCAATTTATAAGACAAAAACCAAAATTTGACTATTTAGGGTTTCTAGACAAAATAATAGGTCAAGTTAAAGGATGGTTTGTGCATTTATAAATTTCTGATACCATCTGCTCAGTGCTCCTCATGAATTCGAGTCAAGGAATTAAATTTTTATCACATTAATATGACATTTACATTAAATAAAACAATAGTATGTACATTAGAAAATGTCATATGCAACATAAAATTTGTTATTTTTATGACCGTCAGATCTTGTAATTTATTGAAAAGTTGAGATGTCTTTAGTTACAAGATAAACCAACCGTAGATGAAAATCTCCAGTCTCCCACGTGAAATGAGACGAGAACGAAATAGTAAAAGCAGCAATCGAATGTGCAACAACATTTGCCGATCGTCGAACATTAATAAAGGTGATGTTATTTGAGAATCCATGATAAGTATGATATATGTAGCTATGGATCATACATAACTGAGATTTTTTTCTGACCTTGTGATTATTTACACTGTTAATAAAGAATCTGATGTAATTTAATGAATCAGTAAGTTGTTCCTTTGAGAAATCTTTAAACCACCTTCCGTAGCAAGAAATTCAGCACATGTAATAAACCGAGTTTAGCTTAAGATTTATAAGCTTATTTTTCTTAAACATATCTTCTCAAAGAACAATGTGTCAATATACATTTTGATCGAAGTCACAGTTTCCCATGCAATATTTACTATTTCCCAATCGAAATAAAGATATTATCGAATCAATAAAGTGGAAAAAGAAATATAAATCGATCATATATATACTATATATATCATCATTATAATTAGAATTTTATTATTATAAACGATGTGAGCTAATTACTTTTGTTTTGGTGTAATATTTTGAAGTACTAAAAATTACCCCATCAAATTAGAAAAATAGTGAAATACTCAATTTTTATTTAATAAAAAATATAAAAACATATTTTAGAAATTTTGTATTTTATCTATATAACTAACATATCTTATCCACTTCCAATTTTTTTTATTTCTAAAAATATTTACTTATATTTTTAAACATTTAAAATTACCATATTTTAATAAAGCTTGTGTGGCCATATTGTAATGATTTTTTTCATCAATCAAGTTTTTTCCGGTATAAAGATATAATATCGATACGGTGTCGACATCTTCGTATATATAATCGGTATGCTGCTTGTACCATGCCAAAATTTTGGTATGGTATCCACATAATTTTTCGCATACCTAAAATTTCAATACGATATATGGTATATGCGAAAATTGTCGGTATATCGTATCGAACCACCCTTAGCTATATTACGGAATCTAAGCCTATTATTAGCTTGTTTGAACTTGATCGATTTTCGGTTTTGAATCGAGAAATATAATAGTTCGTAATTCTTCACATGCATATCGGATGAATAACCATTTTAGATTTAAATTGACAAAACCTTCGTCCAATTAACCAAGTACCAATTTCGATTCTAAACCAAATTTAGAAAAAAAAATTCAACTTGGTTCAATATCAAATAACCCTTAAGCATCCTATATATATATATAATATAGGATGCTTAAGGGTTATTTGATATATATATATATATATACCCGTTGCTTTTAAATTGAGCATCCTTTGGAAATAGCTAGCAATTTAACAATTTTCCAATGTTTAGGCTTTTATGAGTTCATAGAACAAATACTTCTTCGGCTCCGTGCAAACAAATATATTATAAGTTCATTAAGATTGAGAATGAAAATTGGCAGAACTATTGATGTTTTAATTTTTT
This sequence comes from Primulina tabacum, assembly GCF_025594145.1. NCBI lineage: Eukaryota > Viridiplantae > Streptophyta > Magnoliopsida > Lamiales > Gesneriaceae > Primulina > Primulina tabacum. Next base: position 47,984,781 of record NC_134553.1, on the reverse strand, counting down.
TACACTTAAAAAGTGTTTAAATTTTGCCACACCACAAAATATAATTAAGTGTTTAATCATATAATCGACATCATGGTCAAGTCGTATGTTCAATTTTAGTATTGCAACAAATGGTCGGTTTTATAAAACTCATTTAACTAAAACGTCGTTTAGCACTAAAAATGATTTTTTAATGTTTTTTTTTTGAAGTTATATATGAAGGCTGTACTTGAAAAGCAGTTTTCCTTCAATTTTCAGGCATATATTAAAATGAAATAGCAAAACAGTAGTTTTCCTTTGGATCTTTTAAAATCCATGATCTTTTCCGTAAGGCTATGTTTGATACATTTTATTAGGTTGGTTTATGTTTTTTTAACCCACATAATATCATGTTTGATATGATTTTTATTTAACCAAGTCAATCCCTACTATGAATGATTATGTTATATTAATTGGGATAAAATAAGCACTCCTCACCCCCCAGAATTATTTACCTATACTCTTAATTTACCATATTTTTTCAATTTAACCTTTCTCCTAAATCCAAACTCACCACCACTTCCCACCACCGATCGCCGACCACCCACCCGCCGCCGGCCGACCACCCCCCGCCGTCGGCCGACCGCCGCCGACGCCGGCGGCCAATTACCACTGCCGCCTCCGCTGGCTGACGTCGTCGTCGCCAGCCAACCACCAGCGCCACCACGGCCGACCGCCGCTGCCGCCGGCCGACCACCACCGCCGACCGATTGCCGTCGCAATAGTGAAAAGATATTTTAGTCAATTAATCAAAAGATTCTAAATTATCTCGTTCTTAACCATCATAAATCAAACATAATATTATTTTATCATTATACATTATATTTCTACTTCAATCATTTTTTTATCATTTATCTCTTAATCATTTTATAATTTTATCCTCCAATCAAACGCATCCTAAAAATAGAACCCAACATAAAGCTAAACAAAACTTTCGAACCACAAATTTTAAACTCTTTTTTCTTAAAAAAAATAAAATGAAATAATAATGCATTCCGACAAATTATTTATATATATACAAAAAATTGAATCATAGTTTGAAAATAATAATAATAATAATAAATCGAATCATTGTAGATTACTAATATCTTAAAATAAAATACTTGGCGACACGATGCTTCCAAGGCCACTTATTCCCTCTCTTCCACATATTTTTGTCTTTTTATAACTTTTTGGGATCTATTTCTCGTGGCTCATCCATTTCTTGATTTACTTATTAATATACTTGGGTTCGTGTGGGTTCAGAAATAATATAAAAAATTGTTTAAGACACCCACACAGGCATATCCAAGTTGAGCCAAACGATGTGGTTGGGTCATTCTTCTGGCGAGTATGTCTCTTATGAGACGATCTCACGAATCTTTATCTGTCAAAAAGATCAACCTTACCGATATTCACAATAAAAAATAACTCTCTCAACATAAAAAGTAATAATAGATGACCAAATAAAAGATATGTCTCACAAAATACGACTCGTGAGATCGTCTCACACATATAATTGCCTTCTTTTATAATATATATCATCTCCAAATCCCAATCCTGGATGAGCTGTATAAATGGTCACAAATTTGGAAAGCAAAACCTATGATTGGGACTCAAAACAGTTTGCATTTCCTATACACTGCGGTTCATTCAATAGTCCTACTTTATTATCTAAAGTCGTCATCGATAATCCAGACGCATTCTGAAACTCTAAAATAAGATGGGAAGCATTTTATTTTATTTTATTTCAAGATGATTTGAAATTGTTTTGAACCAAAAATATGTGAAGAAAGCTGTGTTCTACGGAGTCCGGTCCCCACTTCGTATATCTATTTGAGAAATTTTAAGTTTCAAGAATTTGTTAGCCCTAAAACTTCTCTTTCGAATTTTATACCCCAAAATATTGAAACGGCCCTGCAGAAGTTTATATTGTTTCAAATAAAGTTTCCAAAAATGCAGCCACTGATTAATTAAATAATGACCTTCTTGATGTTGTGGTTATCACAAATGGGCTCACGTGATACCAGTATATCAAGTTTATGATAAGTTTCGAGTTCGAGACTCACTTAATAATATAATGATTTATAATTATAATTTTATGTAAATCTTGAGTTAAACGTTATATTTCTCGTGTGATTTTGAATACTGATGGAAGGAAGTGATTGATTTAATTCTATGTACTTTAGGATTTTTTTTTTAAAACGTGCGTTTTTGTGTACAATACAAGTTTGATCGTCTCATTTATAGAGTACTTGTATTTTGAATTAGAGATATGTCTTTGCAAAATCTGAACTACTTATTTTAACTCAACTTTTGGTTGCTTCCTTCGATTGATAATATAAACAATGAGAATAAATAAATTATGAAAAGGATAAGATTTGGAGTACTCCAATGGTATCCTATTGGCTTAGACCTTAACAAATGTTCTTCATTTCCGACTATTTATTATTTAATTTTTTTTAGGACATTTAGTTTACCAAAAGTATTCGTACTGAGTAGATATCTTGTGAGACGGTTTCACGAATCTTTATCTGTGAGACGGGACAATCCTACTGATATTCACAGTAAAAAGTAATACTATGAGCATAAAAAATAATATTTTTTTATGGATGACCTAAATAAGATATTCGTCTCTCAAAATACGACCCGTGAGACCGTCTCACATAAATTTTTGTCATTTTTATTATGAATTTTCTAATTACAACCCGTATCAATATCTTGAATTTGATTATGATAATAATTTTAGGATGATATGTTTCGCACCTTTACAAGTTTTTATTTTTTAGAAAAACGAATTCTGTAACATTTGTGCAACAACTAAGTAATTTACATATTATTTAGTAGATAATAATTAATTATCTTAATTGACTAATTAGAATTTAGAAGAAAAATTGGGCAAAAGGTACGTGAACGAATAGTAGGTTTCTTGTGAGACGGTATCACGAATCTTTATCTGTGAGACGAGTCAACCATGCTGATATTCACAATAAAAAGTAATACTCTTAGCATAAAAAGTGATATTTTTTTCATGGATGACCCAAATACTAGATCCGTCTCACAAATATAATCCGTGAGACCGTCTCCCACAAGTTTTTGCTGTGAATGAATTTTCTTTTGTTAATCTAGTTTCCGAATAGATAATTGATCTGTAAAAGCATCAAATTAGGGAAGCTTGCATTATAATTAATATTACACACGGAGGTTCAGGACCACTTTTCATTTTCGTGCTCTGTTTATCATACCACATTTATTCTACCTAGGATAGAATGTCTCCAGGAATACACATATCACTTCAGAAATTCTTGGAAAAATGAAATAAATTGACATATCTATCATCTATTAGCTCTGTGTAATGGACGTAAATCTTGGGATTGATGGTTATAAACTTTTATTTATAAACGTCTAAAATCTATCGAACCTTAAAAAACAATACATTAAGTCTAAAATCTGTCGAACCCTGGAAACAATACATTAAGTTTAAACGATATCACATATCTATTTTCAAGACTTATCACTATATATATCAAATGATTTTTTTTTGAAAATAAGATGCATTATAGATTCTTTATAAAGTTTTATTTTGTTTATAACCATATCAATCGGAATTTGGTAACATCGCATTCTTGGTTCATTGAATAAGGTATCGTTTGATTCGTGGTATGTGATAAACATTATGAAAATAAGTTATATTTTTTAATAATAAAATATATAAAAATGATAGTTAATATAATGTTTGATTTGATTGATTAAATTTGAGATAATATAATATTATCGTTTTATCTTTTTGAAAATATTAATAAAATATGTATAATATTATTTATTTTTAAAGATAATATTGTAATTTCAATTCAATGATTTGATTGATGTAAGATAAATAATTGATAGATGAATAAATAATATGATGAGCCAAACATGATATTAGATAAGATAAAAATGTTGATAAAAGTATAAATAAACGATATAGCGAACCAAACGGACCTAAAAAAATACGGTGATATATAGTTCAAAATAAATATATTTATGAAAAAATACATATATATATATATATAAAAAAAAGCGCATCTTTGCAAAAAGACAAGACAAGCAGTCGGATAGGCAGCAGATTAAAAATTTATGCCGTCAATCACCAAAAGGCTAATCTTGTGCCTTAGCATGCAGTGCAAGGCCTGGGAGGCCACTATTCATACATGCCCATGTTCTTTTCAATTTTAAACTTTTCCCAATTATTTTTTCCTTGTTTATATTACTTTTATTTAAAAAATACGACATCCACAATGGCACAATACATAAACCACTTGAAAAATCCCAACAAAAAATAATTAAAAAAGAGGTGAAATGGGATAATTTGGTTCCATTTTGTGTATTTATAATTTAGAAAAATGTACATAAAAAGTTTAGGAAATTAAAAATCTACATTTTCTCGGCGAACTCAAAGGCGGCCTACCGCCACAAAATTGGTCGCCCCTGCAGCCCAAATATATCTGAGGCCCCCCTCAAAAATCCGTTATTTAAAATTCTTACACCACAAAAATAGAGAAATTAAATTTGACCACCCCAAACAAAATGGAAAATTTTGGTCCAACAAACATGAGAGAGAGAGAGCTGGGAATAGCTGGAAAACCTACTCCATCAAGAACCGCTTCACAATCTTCACGCTTGGCTCCAACACCTGTCTTTCCCAAATCTCCGCCGCCCTCCTTCCACCCATAGCTGCCAGAAATACCGCCGTCGAGTCCACCCTTTTCAACTCCCACCCCGCCGCGTCTCTCAAGCGACGGATTTTCCCCGCCTGCCTCTTCGCCAGCTGACAAGTGTTCTCCTTGACTGCCCTCACGGCCTCCTCGTACGCCGCCTGCTTCTCCATTTCGTGAATTTGCGATTCACCATTCTCGTATGTCTCGAAGTACTTCTGGAACTCGGGGACCCCGATCGCCTTCTTCAGCCCGCATTTACTAACTGGGTTCAGCTCGGGATGAAGGAAATACTCTGCTAGTTCCTCGAACATCCCTGAATCAAGCATGTCGTCTACACGTTTGATTAAATACTGATTCAATACTGGTGAAGAAACGTCAACCCAAATGAAACAGCACCTATAACGAAGTTCCTTACAGAATACCGAGTCCGCATCCGAGTTAAAATCGCTGAATACGTCGACATCTGGGTTGTATTTTTTCGCCAACAAGGCGTAGATGAACGAGTTGGAGCCTCCGACTAAGAAGGGCATTCTTCGACGGGAAACAATCTGAGAAATGACGGCTGCCCCGCTGAGGCGGAAATCGGAGGGAGTGAACTCTGGGTGTGAATCGGATGACTCGAACTCGCCGAGTAAATGATGGTGGACGTTCTTACGTTCCCATAATGGGATTTTGTTTGTGGTTATGTCAAGGCCATTGTATACTTGGATTTTGTCGGAGTTTATGATTTCCGAATCGGGAAAAAATCTGGAGGCCAAATCGACGGAAAGCTTGGATTTACCGCAGCCGGTTGGGCCCATTATGACAATTATTTTCATGTGGCGGCGGAGGGTGGCGGAAGTGGTGGCTGAATCGATATCAGTGGACTGCATCCGGGCCCACCTAGTCGATTTATTTGAAAAGGAGAGGGAAAGGAGCGTGTTGTGGTTTTTGCAAGGAAAGTGGGGTGTCGATGGAAATACTGATAATCTTTTCATATGGAACACAAACAAACTATGTATGTGTAGAGCCAAGGAGAGAGACAGAGATAGATATATACGTATATATATATATATATATCTGTGTGTTGTAGGTGGGTGATGATACTTATAGTACTGTTGAAGGCACCTGATGAAGGGCGGACGAAGGGGTTGGTGCAGAGTTGGTTGTCTGTAATGCTACGCAGAGCGGTGTGTCTGTGTGTGTGATGGTATCACTTATACACTGTTGTTGCTGCCATATTTCAATATTGCTTCATCCTGTATTTTCACTCTGTTTCTTCTTCTTCTTCTTCTTCTTCTTCTTCCTTCAATCCTTCAATATATATACCTCCACGCAGATTCAGACATTCATTTGAATCTGATTCTCTTCTCTGCTTGTGTGTGTTCTTTCTGTGAATGAATATATTTTGGTGATATATATATTTATACGGGTGCGAGGCAGAGTGGACTCCTTATTCGTAGTCACGCACAGAAAAGTAGGGATACTACTTTCTTTCTGGAAACTCATTAATTATTTTTACCACATTTTTGTTTTCCGATACTATTTGGTGGGGTTGGGGAATTTTTTAACTAATCTATTTTAATTAAAATTGGGGATTTTTGGGGAGGGAGAAGACTAAGGTCTTCAACGAGTCAAATTTAACTAAACAATATCGGATTCGAGTTTGGCTCGTTTAAGATATATAGCTCGAATCTTTTATCGTTAAGCTTGAGCTCAACTTGTTTTAAAATTATTAAGTTCGCGGATAGCTCGAGTTTGACTCGTTAATAGTTTTTTTATAATGTTTAATGAGTCTGCCTCGAGGTCGACTCATTAAACAGGCTCGTTTTCGATCTTGTCGAGTATTTTTAGCGAAAAAGTCAACTAAGATATGAGAATCTAAGATGACGGGATTTTATTTTATATTTTTCCAATCACTTTATTTACACTCAAATTTTGATGTGTTAAATACAAGTTATTATTGTACGTTCAACGTCAAACGAACTAGCAGAACACAAACTCGAGCTCGCGAACATGCTCGCGAACTTATGAGCCGAATATCTTTAAGCTCGACTTGATAAAATTATGAGTTCGAATCTCTAGACAAAATCACCTGCTCCATTTGGTATATAGTTGCATATAATATATACGGGCGAGTTATTGGACCGCTTCACCCAAAAAAATTCGACGAATACCTAACTTGGAACTGAAATTGACAATGGGAAAATGCAGTAATGACCAAAGCATATAGACACATAACTTTATGACCTTGTGTATCTTCAGGCACTACTCGCTAACTAAGTACACGTACCTAGTTACATACATGCATGGAGGGTTTAGGTATATTCGAACTAGGGTTCACGCCCGAGATTACACTGTTCGTGAAGATATATAGTTCTTTTTTTTAACAGTGTCGTTTTGAATTAATGAGAAGGATGTAATAATTTGATTATTTCGATTTTGTATATAACACAATGTTTTAATTTGGTCCCAAATTTTGAAATTGAAGTGGCTTTGAAATTATAATCGAGTGGAAAAGTCATTTAATGGTTTGATGATGAAACCCTTGGATTTTTTGTGGCATATGTGCCATCTCATATCATTAGCGTGTGTCTAAGTGCGTTCGACTTCTAAGGAGTTTACATTGAATTTTTATCTTAGTTAATCACGTGTGACAATGATTGCATTGTTGGTGTCACCGTCTTTCGAGTGGGGTGGGTATATGGTGAAAATGAACTTTGAATATGTAAAGAATAATTAAATTCATCCTCCCAACTTCTTGGTAACAATACACGAATTTGGCTTAGGAAAAGTAATGTCAAAAGTTTCTAACTTACTAGCATAGATCAAGAACAATGTATGGCAACGAATCAATGAAGAAAAAAAAAAATACAATGTATGGCATTACATAGTTCTTGATCCTTGTATGTTATTATAGCTCAATTCGACTTTAATCAAAATTCACTCGATTGAATAGAATATCTATCAATTACTGACTTGTGAAATATTGATGATGTTGTAATTAGTATTACTGATGTGACATTGAATATCGTTGACGTTGATCTAAGACACTACATCATTACTCCAATGGAAAGAGGTAAAACAAACTTTTTGACTACTTGAAAAATCAAAATTCAAAATAAGTCAATTTTACGTGATGAATTTGATTATTTTCTCCTAAAATTGTGAGTCCTCGATTTACGGTGGAGTATATAAAGAGACCATATATATTAATTAAGATAAATATATGAACACATATACTCATAATTTCAAGAAATTAGAAACATGCTCATGAGATGATGAATGCTCTCCCCCACAAGTTCACGACTTTAATTCTGTCTGTCTCCACAATTAGGGACCGTCACGGGTTCAACCATTTCAAAGTGGGTAATGCACCGACCCAGACCCGATTGGTTGCTTCGGCTTCAAATTATGACAAAGCGTGGAGTATTGTCACATTGCCCCATAAAATTTATACAAGGGAAAAACTATATAGTTGCTTATCAATTAATATTTCCAATTTTAAATAAATTTATGTCCAAGCATGCGGAATATTGGGGAACCTCATGCACTATGCTGTCACGCTTGTTCCGATTCTGTCTCCATGGTAATGCTCGATGTTTTGGTCTATTTGAAAGGATAAAATAATCAAAGGGAGAGTTTTCAAATAGAATAGGTCTCTTGTGAGACGGTCTCACGATTCTTTATCTGTGAGACCGGTCAACCCTACCTATATTCACAATAAAAAGTAATACTCTTAGCATAAAAAGTAATATTTTTACATGGATGACTCAAATAAGAGATCCGTCTCAGTAAAAATTGTTCGTCGACACATGTTTTATTCTAAAACCTAGCTAGACTACATACTACACGGTAGTAGATCGATCAAGCAACCATGCATCCTCAAACTTCATCTTCTGGATATTCTACACTATCTCGCCCACCATCGAAAGGTCACCAACTTCTAATGGCGCTACAAGGAACTGGGAAGCACGCTCCATTTTCCTAGAGACACCGATATTGCTCACCATATTCGATGGCTAGTAAGAAGTATCATGGCCATGAGGCACGCAATTGTCGAGACAAGACGGGTTTGAGCGAGCTGCGTGATATAGAATTAAGTACATGTCATAAAAAGGGCTGGCAGCGGAATAAATCATCATGCAAGTCGTGTTTATTCCGTATTTAATTTTTTATTGTGAATATCGATCGGTAGGGTTGACCCGTCTCACAGATAAAGATTCATGAGACTGTCTCACAAGAGACCTACTCTTTCAAATAACACGCGAAAACTAATATTTGACAACATGAGTGTGGAGCACGTGGAGTCGTAGACACATACTCAGTTCTTTGTTTCCTGAGATTTTTTACCAATCAATTAGTTAGATAGCATCACTTCCCGGAATCTCAAACATATCTAAAGGGCCAAGCTTCTGTTAGTGAGTATGCTCCAGCAAAAATTCAACATATTGATCAAGAAATGCCAATATTTCTCATTTTAAACCAGGATCCTGGATTACGTAAGTGACAAGTCTTCCAAATTCTCCTAAAAACAGTAACATCTAGCTCTATCTCCATAACCAGTTAACTTTTCCTCTTTCGAAAATAACCAAAATCAACATTCAAAGATATGGATCGTGGATGATCTTACAGATAGTGACAATGTACTGGTAGCACAAATAGTTGACTATGTTTTTCTTTCCTTACAAAAGATTAAAACAGTGACATTTGGTGAATGTTGATTTTAATTATGTTTCATTTTCTCCTATATCATGTACCACATCAACTGAATAACATGAACCATTGAATATTTTTTAATGTACATAATCTAGTTTATGATATAACATCAAAATGCTATGAAATTTGACTACATAAATAGAGATCGATTTCGATTCAAGTGTTATGATACAAATTGAAATATCAATGTAATTAAAGAAAAATAAATTATTAATTAACAAGATAACTTAAAATCTTAAAGAGGATTCAAAAGGACAAGAAGAATAGAATCCAAAGCATAACCGAATCACATCCATGCAAGATTTTCAAATCGTAAATTAGGATAAAAAGGAAACCTCCATTTATGACTTCTGGTGAACAAATACTTATCTCTCCATTATCAATATATCTAATTATTTGAAAACATTATCATTGGTGGGGTCAACGAATATACTTATGGAGTAGGTCTCTTGTGAGACGGTCTTACGAATCTTTATCCGTGAGACGGGTCAATCCTATTGATATTCACAATAAAAAATTATACTCTTAGCATAAAAAAGTAATATTTTTCATTGATGATCCAAATAAGATATCTGTCTCATAAAATACGACCCGTGAAACCCTCTTACACAAGTTTTTGATTATATTTATGTAGGACTTATTAGGAAGGTTTATGGTTTTTTAAAATAGAATTTAGTTTGATCTTGAATGTAACGGCCACGCGTGGACGTACGCATGATCATGTTATTTTCTTTTATATTTTAGCAATACTCTTTCAATTTTTGTCTCAAAATCTATATATATATATATATATATATATATAAAAGCTAATACTGACAAATTAAAGATCTAAAACCCAAAATATATCATCAATAAGACGAATTTATTAATTTTCCTTCAGCAATTTGTGATTTTGGATTGGATATGAAACCTCGTATTTCGTCCCAAATTACTATTATGAACTAAATGTATGTGATTTTTTTTAAAATTATTAAGGTTGTATTTAGATCGAACGATGCAAATCTATAAAAAGCGTAAGATAAATTTTTTCAAATAAACCTATTTTGTAGATTTTAAAACTCATTACATTAGGTCATGATAAACAAGTTAAAAATATACAGTTTTATTTGAAATTTATAGATTTCAGGAGTACCCAGATAAAATAAGACGAATATATATCCAAATATAAAAGTTCAAATCAACGTTGTCAAACCTTATATTTTGGTGATACATATGTTTTGCCAAACATTTGGGATTAATTATATTTTTTTAATAAAAAAACGTAATATTTGTTTATTTTTATTGTCACTCTATAGTTTCCATAGAGTGACAAGATTAGCCTTATCTGTTGTCCAAAACTATATGTTATTTACCTTCACCAAGTAATATTAAAAATCAATAAAAATAAATAATTAAAAAAACCGTGACATGGCTATACTTTTCTAATAGCTACGGATTATTTTATTTTTGAAAGTAGAAACTACAATAGTTTTAACACTACTTTTTCCTGATTTATTTATGTTAATTATATACGAAAATTTTGCTACGTAAGCAATAAATACTAAAAAGTAATACTATTTTATGAGCCGAGTGTGATAAAAATTTGTCTCACAAAATTGATTTATGAGATTGTCTTATAAAATTTTTTGTGTTAATGAATATTGGATATATTCCCTGTCCATAATCGACTCTAAAGAGACACTAAAAACCACTTAAAATTTTGATAAAGTTTATCAGTATATATAATCAACTTGGCGAACGTACAACTAAACAATGAAATTTAATTTATCCTAAACAGTAACCTTAATTATGTATTATAGAATATTAAGTAAACATCAAATCATAGATATTTTGATATTAGATCGAAGTAAGTGAACATAATATATACAAAACATGTAACGTTAATCATGGGAATTAAATAAATTATTAATAAGTTATTATTAAAGTTAACTACAACGTAAGAGTGGTAAGCGTAAGACATCCAAGGTGGGATCTAACCATGTAAGGATTTTCAGATGAGATCATGTCCTAATGTCCTATTAGTTGAATAAAGTTATTAATTAGTTTAGGTAGTTAATTAAATAATTATCTAGTTTACATTGCATCATACCCTAATTAATGATAATTTTAACAAATGAATACTTTCTTGTCCGTTGCATAGCACTATCAACATTTTCTGAATACTTTTTACTATCTCTTATTTATAAAAGATTTATTTTAGGTCATGTCTATCAAGTAAACTTATATTCGATATTTATATATTCTTTATGAAGAAAATATTTTTTTTCCTTAAAAGTTTATATATTCTCAATTTTTAATCGATCAGTTCAGAACTACTAGATTTAAATATTAAATTGTTAACATTTCAAATCTTAAAAAAAAATTGTTTTTTTGGCAAAAACTTGTGTGAGACGGTCTCACGGGTCGTATTTTGTGAGACATATATCTTATTTGGGTCATTCATGAAAAAATATTACTTTTTATTTTGAATATCGGTAGAGTTGACCGGTCTCACAGATAAAAATTTGTAAGACCATCTCACAATAAATATATTGTTTTTTTGATATAATTGTACGTGAAAACTGGGGAAGAAAAGGAATTAATAAACTAAAACTATCAAAATAATTTTAATGAAGAGATCGTCTCAAATTTCTTTCATTTGAAGAACCATGACGTACAGAAAGTATTAACATGGGCAAATCTTGATCATCTATCTTATCATGGGGACAATGCTCACATGGGTATGATGAAATGAAATAGGGGTCGATTTAATGCATTTAGTAACAGGGTGTCGTGGTTCACAGCCCAAACATACTGGACAACAAGTTAAAATGGGCTTAAGAATGACGAATGCATCTGTTCGTATAAACTCAAAGCCCAAATGGAAGAAGACCAACTTTTCAAGATGCATTGCATTTGCATAAGAAACAAAAAAAATTAATATATTAATTGATTAACTTAAAATAATTTAGTATAATAAAAATCTCAAACTACCCAATTCGTGAAGCTCAATTTTCCTATACAAGCAAAGGCCACACATGATACAAGAAGTAATCGATCAATTTTCCTATCTAATTCTTTGTTAATATCTATTTCTATTATTAAGTGTGCATAATAAAGACAAATCCAACTGTGCCATGATCTTTTTTTAAGAGTAGATCTCTTGTAAGATGGTCTCACGAATCTTTATCTATGAGACGGGTTAACCCTACCGATATTCACAATAAAAGTAATATTCTTAGCATAAAAAGTAATACTTTTTCATTGATGATCCAAATAAGAGATCCGTCTCACAAAATACGATCCATGAGATCATCCCACACAATTTTTTGCCATCTCTTTTTTAAAATTCACCATTTCAAAATCGTCGTCCAGTCGCTCCTCTTCGTTTGAATTATTTATATTGGTGGGTCATTCTTTTTTTGGCAATTAGCTAAAACCTCCTTCCATAGTATAATGGTTTGCTGATTTGGTTTCCACTTGGCCATACTAGAGAAGTTGTCAGTAAACACAGAATGCCAAAAAGGGGTAGAAGATTTTGTGTGAAACTCTTTAGCGATTGTCAAATCGTAGTTCAAGTAGAGCACTTGTAAGTTGGATTCCAATGCTTACGGAACTTTATACTTTATTTCTCGTTTTCATTTTGGACATTAAATATCGATAGAACTCTCAAAATGGACAAAGATTATCATATCGACTCACCCCACAACGTAAAATTGTTGGGTTGGATTCAGATGAGTTGACAATGTCTGAATCAGTCAAATATGACTTTAGATTGGCTAGGCCGTCACATAAAATAGTTAGATTGAAAATTTTCTGACCTGCCAAACTAATAGTGCGACCTATCATGCCCCGCCATATGATGGATTGAGGGCATGTGCTCCCTGTTAGCATGTTCTGACTAGGGCAGAGCCATCTTTGTGTTAGAGTGAGCTCAAACCCCACCTTTTTTTAAATAGTAGTTTGGAGTTAGAATTCTTACCGTAAAATTTAATGTTGCGAATTTTTGGAATAATAATCAATTGATTGAAATGTTTGATGATTGTTGATGATCAATTATTATTGAGTTTGTATTGCGATTTTTCTATTTAGAATAATCGAAAATTGAATAATTATGAAATTAGAAAAATAATTCTTTATTGTAAAATTTTGGGATTATTGAAATTTCTAGTCAGGTAACTCATGGAATGAAGGAAAAAAAAACTATTAAGTTATTTTTAAATCAAAAGTGTAGATATCAACAAATAATGGGAAAACATTAATTAATGTCGATGTACGAACAAAATATCAGTTTTAATCAAAATAAAAGATCGAACTGAAATAATTTGAAAAATCGGTTCGGATTATTCAGAAATTTGGTTTAAATTTTTTAAAATATCAATTAGTTCGGTTCGATTTCTATTTTTAATATAAAAACTTCGTTAACCGAACAAATCAAACTTTTATAAAAAAAATTAATATTAATAAATTTTCTAATAAAATTTATAAGGAAATAAATTTATAAATTTATAATAAAATTTATTGGACAATAGAACTATATTTAAATATATTTTTAATAAATAAAATTTAAATTTATTTAATCCAATTTTTATGATACAATTTTTTATTTAAAACTTGATTTTTTTAAAATAAGTCTAAAATTCTTATTGTGTTACCGATCCAAATAATCGATTTTTTCGATTTGATTTGTTTGGTTTCCATAGTAAAGTATATAGAGAAAAAAGTTCGGTTAATTCGATTTTAAAAAATTAGATTCGATTTTAACCGAACCTATTAATGTTTTACATGTATGGCTCAGCCCCTGGTTATGACAATTCTAGATGTTGACCACATATTAATAGCTTTAATTAAGAATAAGTATATTGTGATACTGTTTCACGTATCTTTATTCGTGAGATGAGTCAATCCTGTTCATATTTACAATAAAAAAATATAACAATTTTGGTAAAAAAAGTAAAATTATATTATAGATAATTTAAATAGAATATCTGTAACACAAAATTGAATGATTAAGTTCTAGTGTTTAATCAAATATTCAAGTTTGTCAAAATTTTACGAAGAAAACCAAAAGATTATACAAAACCAGCATTACTGTAAAATGGATCCGGTAACCCGCCCGATATTCTTGTACGGTTTTCTTGCCCGGACTATTTTACACTTCCATGTCTGATGCATACTTGTTCAGGTGCACGTTTTTCTCAATAGAGATTACTTTTCTTTTTTAAATACAGTGGGAGTCTCAGTCTACATATATAAATGGAAGTGATTCTTTCACTTTACTAATAAAAAAGTGTTCCCAATCCCAATGGATCTTGCTTTATGTCCAGCTTCCCGGCAGCTCTCGCCGGAAAGTGGCCACTATTGTTGGAATTCTGTCAGACCCGTTTCTTTGGGGCGGACTTTGGGTCCAAGGCGAGCAGTGATCGTAATGGCCCAGAAAAAGAAGAAAATCGAGGGCGTGAGTGATCAGCTGAACTCTATCGCTTCGCAGAATTTGGACCAAGCCATGGCTCGCAGAAGGGTGCGATCTGCTTTTAGTAATGTTCAGCAGCAGCTTGATCATATATTGTTTAAGGTATTTTTTGACGATTAATCGTATTTGATTTTGATTTTACGAACTGCTAGATGCATACGAACTCCTGTTTGTATGCATCTAGTGCTAAGAGACTTTCTTTCTTTCTTTTTCTCCTCCATTTTTGCTTTGATGAGCAGATGGCTCCAGCTGGGATCAGAACAGAGGAGGTAAGTTGTACTAAGCTTTGCTATCAATCCTCATTTAGACACACTGGCGGATCAAGATTGATCTGGGCTATTTAATATATTTTGGAAATTTAGATTTTTAGAAAAATCGTACCTGGCTGGTCCGGTCTCCTCTTTTTTGGACTAGAATCTTATGCTTTTTTTGTGTGATTTTATTTGTTCCTCCGTGTTTATCCATTGATTTTGTTGAAGAACTGAATATTTGGGGGTGAAACTGGCTTGTTTTTTGATGTTTGTGAAAGAATTGCGCTGGCTTGCCATCAATTCATATACTGCATATTGATTAGCAGCACGGTAGCGTCTATCTGAAGTTGCGCTTTTGCATTGTGACACTTGACAGTATGACATCTTCCAATTCTTGATATTGAATGCAAATGTTTGTATAGTGGTATGAGATCAATTCAAACCGACAAGAAATTTTCTGCAAAAGCTGGTTGCCGAAGCCCGGTGTAAGAATCAAAGGAGCCTTGTGTTTCTGCCATGGATATGGTGATACCTGCACTTTTTTCTTTGAAGGTTTGTTGTTCTTCATCTAATGTAATGCGTCTGTCTCTTTTCCTCTTTACATACAATTTGTGCCGGAATGACTTGACTTCAAACAAACTGCACTATTTGATCGTCTTGAAATTGTATCTTACCTTCTGAGTTTCAGGCATTGCCAAATACATAGCTTCGGCGGGTTATGGAGTCTATGCAATTGATCATCCGGGCTTTGGTCTATCTGAAGGATTGCATGGTTATGTTCCGTCTTTTGATGGGATAGTAGATAACGTCAACGAACAATTCAAGATAATGAAAGGTGAGTGCCTTCTCTATGGTCTTCCTTGATTTAATAACAAATTCAGGTGAAATTCACGGGTATACATGAACAGAACTAGGACTTTGAATTGGGAATCATAATTTCTATGCATCGACTGTATCCATTTTGGATGTTTATTTGAGAGTTCTTACTTTGATTCTTTGGTAGGGTGGGCTTTTATACTTATTCCTCTAAGACAAGTCACGCCATAATGTAATTGTGATACACAGGAAGGCCGGAGATTCGAGGATTCCCCCGATTCATATTCGGTCAGTCCATGGGTGGAGCAATTGCGATCAAAGCACTTCTCAAGGCACCAAAAGAATGGGATGGCATAGTTCTTGTAGCTCCAATGTGTAAAGTAATTCATCGTATCTTATGTTTTTCTACTTTGAAAATAGCTTTTGCATTACAAATTCTTGTATATAAGTCGAACACAAAGCCAAACTTTGCTTTGCAATCTCCAACTTTCAAGGACAAAATATTACAGGGATAAGCTCTATTAAATGAAATCTGACGCCCGTTTTTATAATCAGATTTCAAAGGAAATGTCACCCCCTCTTCCACTGCAGAAACTCCTAATATTAATGTCTGAGTTTATGCCAAAAGCAAAGCTCGTTCCCCAGAAAGACTTAGCTGATCTGGCATTCAGAGAACTCAAGAAAAAACAAATGGTATGTTTCAAACTGTTTGTTTGAGAAGTTTCATAGCAACACACTGAATTTAAAACTGTTAACATATTCCGAACTTATTTATTTTTAGGCTCCATACAACGTGATCAGCTACAGTGATCAAACGCGACTCAGGACTGCTGTGGAGCTACTAAACGCTACAAAATATATCGAGTCACAGGTGAATAAGGTCAGTACCGTATCCTTTCTTCATCCATCATCCACTGTATGTCCACTATTTTCTTGAAAAAAATGATTTTTTTTAATGTCTCAGGTTGCATCTCCTATGCTTGTTCTTCATGGAGCTGCTGATAAAGTGACTGATCCTCTAGTGAGTACATTTTTATACGAAAATGCTTCGAGCAAAGATAAAACTCTGAAGCTTTATGAAGATGGATTTCACTGCATTCTCGAAGGGGAACCAGATGACAGAATTTTGACTGTTCTTGGTGACATTGTTGCATGGCTTGATTCAAGAACCTCAATGAAGTAGTGGCTCAACTTCTTCTTCTTTTTGGTTAAAAAAACTTTATTTATTTGCCTTTAGGAGTTTCATTGGTAAAGTTGGTGAGTTGAGATTGTAGTGACCAGTAATTTAGTTGTTGAAGAGATATATACATCTAGAGAGGCATTAACTTATTTATGCGAAAAATAAGCTCTATCTTGGTTTGTGTTGGATAACATCCGGTCCTCTTGGAAAGTCCAATAAAAGTTTGAAGAATAAACTTGATTGTCACTTCAATCTGGTCTTCTTTTAATTTTTTTCCTATGCTTAGATTGAATTAAAAAAAGAAGAAAAGAGTTTAACCTTGACTTAGGCTTGGTTGGGTTGTAATTTTATGTATTTATTATTTATAAATCACTTTACATGTATATTATATAATATTATTGTCTTCGGGCACAATTACATATAATTTTTTTTTCATGTTAAGTAATTTATGATTAAAAAAAAAACTTAGAGATTATATTAAAATTAAAAATTTATTCAAAAAATGACTTTATTATAGTAATTTTATTTTATGGGTGATATTAGTAAATAAATAAAAATAGCTCATGAAATTGCGGAATAATAGTTATGAAAATATCAACTGTGAATATAGATACAGAAACTACCGATAGGCGATAACAAAAAATCATTTTTGGCTTTATTTATTTTTTATTTTTTCGAAGTATCCAAACTCATTTTTGCTTAAAAAACAAATAAATTACAAGAAAATGTCCTTTTAATATCCAAATCTAGATAAATTTGTATTATTATTAATTTTCAAGATTTTTTATCTGGATCTTTTTAATTGAGTATGTCTTTAAGTTTAAAATTCAGAATAATTTTGAAAATTTATATTCGGATAAATTTGTAAAATGATCTTGATCAACTATTTATTCAAAAAATTGATTATTCAAATACACTTGAAAAAATCAACTCCTAAAATAAATATTTGATTTTAAATAAATAATTGACAAAGTTAAATCAAATCTTTAAAGAAATAAATAGTTTATCAAAATTATTTTACAAATTTTTCAAACATCTTCGTGGGCAGAGAGGTTCAGAAGCAACAGTACTGATGAATGGTCGCAACAAAATTCTATTTCTAGGTGAGGAATCGCAAAAAACATCCCCGATCAACATATATGCATAGTCAACAGTTATCCATCAACAGTCCATTAGTCAGTCAATTTTTTCCAAGAAATCCGATGTCTATGCTGAATCAACTTTTCAACAGGGGACTTCTGGGAGTGAAATGGTTAGTGCTTAACAATTTTTGTGATAATTATTTGTTTGACAATATCTGTGATTATTATTTTTTAATTAATGGTAAATGTAAGATTGAAATAGTTGGTACCTTGTTCAGAAAAGAAGGGTAAATATTACACTGATCTTCGTCGAGTTCTTGGGTATTTTCTTTTTCTTTGAGTTCATTTTTTATCTGGGTTTTTATTTTTCGTATTTGCCATTGTTTTTAGACCATAATATGCTTAAAAATCGCAGCTTTCTGCTAATTCTATGATGTTTATGCAATTCAACAATCTTAACATGTAGTTTTATTTTATGCTTTTTTTGCTTTGTGTCGGATATTTGTGTTTAAGAAAGAGGGGTTGCCTTGAATGTTATTTCATGGGTTCAGAAAAGGTTTGTAGGTACTAAGATTTGGCAAACATTTTTACTAATGGTGGGCCAAGATTTGTATTCGATGCAGAAACTCGTCACTGTGGAATCACTTATAGATCTAAAGGTGGGTTTTTTTGAAATCATGAGCCTCAGTGCAGAAACTGAGCAATCTATGATGAAGTGATCTTGCTGCGTCTTTATGTGCGTGTGTGTGGAAACTCGTGCTGTATTATTTTAAAAAATCATGACCTTTCAGGTTCTATATAGATTTTTATTTAACTGAAGTTGATTGGTAACTTTGTAGTAAAACATGCTTGACCTTGGCCATTGCAAAACAAGCGAGAGTCACTCTAACCGGTTTCTTTCGTCTTCTCCAACACTTGAATCCTAGGGAGTGAGATATTCTATGAGTGACAGTCTATAGCCCATGCTGGATCATACTAACGGCTCATGACCAGTAGTGGTGCATGGGTATGGACCGAAGCCCATGTTGGTTCAGCCAAATGACTGATCGTTACAAAAAAAGACACCTGAGTGTAAATAGCGATTTATTCTGCAACAGTTGTAACTCTTAGAAACTTAATCACGTTTTCGCTTAGTATGTTCTTTTAGTTTTCCAAAACCGGCCCTGTACTCATCCGTGGGAAGAGGGAAGGAGAATTAGAATCTTCCTTCGTGTTTTGTTTAAAAATATCTTAAAATGATCTTTTTCAAACATTTTGTTGCATTTATACCAATAAGTAAGAATGTAAGATCACGATATGCATTTATGTGTTTAAATTTGTCTATGTATGTATGAAATCGAGTACATCACATAGATACATACCCAAGTAATAATTTCGTGCAAATGATAAAAATCAAGGTCAGTTACCAGAATGAAGGCTACATTTTATATCCGTTGCCTCTGATTTCTGTTGATTCAAATAAACTTTTCTATTTGTTTGTTACTCTACTACTTGAAACAGGGAATGCTCGAGTGAGCTTCGGGAAGCAGTGGCAAGCATAATCTTTCCATCTCCCAAATGTTCAGATTTGCCAGATCTATTGCATGTTCAGAATTTGTTTGCTGCGAAGTATGGAAAAGAATTCATAGCTGCTGCAACCGAGCTTCGCCCCGATACCAGCGTCATTCGTACAGTTAGTTTATTTCATCCTTGGTTATCAAGAAAAACATTCACACTCAGGCATCTGATATGACTCAAACCTAAACTATATCCTGGAAATCAAACTGCTCTCTACAGTTATTCTTTTATGTGGGTTCCTCAATGCGGTTTATCCCTTGTCTTTCAGATTATTGAAAAACTCACTGTGAGTGCTCCGCCGCCACAAGTAAAACTCAGAGTTCTAAAGGAGATCACGCTAGAGCACAGTGTTGATTGGGACTCGACTAAAACTGAAGCTGAATTCGGCAAGAAACCCGAAGATCTTCTGGTATTTGTCGTGTTTCAAGCTATTAATCTTTCATTTTTCAGTTCTGTCTCTTGTCCGAGCCATTCTCCTGGCGTTGACAATGCATCTGTGTACATTTTAGATGGACCGAAGCAAATATCTGTTCAATTTCCGAAGCCAGAAATTCAAGAAAGTTCATCTAGCACAAAGCATTCTGTTAATTATGTAGATGGTTAAAACAGAGAAGATTGATGATTGCAATCTCCCGTTTCTCGTAACAGCACCCCTGCTGCTGGTGTGTCCGAATCTTCAAGGGATCAGAGTTTAGAACCGAGTTCACATTCATCTGATGTGCTTCAACTGGCTTGCACTGCTATTGCTGCAGCTGAACGTGCATCAGCTTCTGCCCGTGCTGCTGCCGAGTTGGTAAATGCAAACTTTAGCTCGTTGAAACTAATGAAACGAAAATCTAGATGAAGGTTTCGGCTCAGAAAGTATGATGGTATGGAGTTCTGAACTGATCCCGTAGTCCAAGATCAAACTGAAAATTGGAAGATGAATTTGTACATGTATGCACAAAACGTTTTTGTTTACAATTATCTATGTTGTTGGCAGCGTCATGCATATTTAAAGTCTTTGATTTGATAAAAGATTTATGGGACCTTTTGTCAATGAAATATGAGTTTCACTTGTTTAAGTGCTAGATTCCAATCTTATCTTCATGACTTGAGGCATATTTTCCTACGGTTGCTTTAGATCCCTATTCTTTAGGTACATGCCTGAGTAGGAACACTGCTAAAATACAGACAATGGTGGATAGTTGTAACAGTTGATAAGATTAGACAAGGGACTTTGGAAGTAATTAGTTAATACATTTAGCAAGTATAGCCTATAGGTGAAAATAGTTAAAATTTAGACTTTTTTGTTTGTGGTCTCTCCTTGGAAGCCAGAACCTTCACCTTTGAAGTTATTCCGTGTATTTTTTTAAAAATAAAAAAAGTAACAAAATGAATAGATGGGATGGAGCTTTCGAGGCTAACGGAGACTTGCCACCAAAAATATGGTGCATACCAAAGGTCCTTTTCAAATATTTTAGGGATAGAATTTATATCCAGCTATATAATATTTAAAATATAATATGGTTTTCTTGTGAGACGGTCTCACGAATCTTTATCTATGAGACGGGTAAACTCTACTGATATTCACAATAAAAAGTAATACTTTTTCATGGATGACCCAAATAAGAGATTCGTCTAACAAAATACGACCTGTGAGACCGTCTCACACAAGTTTTTGCACATGAATAACACATGAAATTATAACCCATCTTAATTAATTGAATTGATAGACGATTTATAACCTATCTACACCAAATTTCCAAGTTCGAGACGAGTAACTGAGTTCAAAACTCAATAATACTAACGCTGATACTTATAATAAAAAAGCCCAATACACAACTCAAAAACTAACGAGAACATTCTTCCGGTTAATCGGCTAGTCATGCAGAGAATATTCAATTTTTTGTTACAAAAAATTGGTAGAAATTCTTGAAAACCGATTCTTAATCTATTTAATACTTCAGTAAATGATTTTAAAAGAAATTAAGTGGCAATATATAATAATATTACAATAAAACATCGAAAAGCCTGGAGAAGTAGTTTCCCCCAAAAAACAACGAAACAAATTTTTTTTTAAAAAAAAAAGAGAAAAGAAATAGACAATATATAATAAATCATGAAAAGACGTAGCTTTTGAGTACCAATGAAAGAAGGTTCAGAATGATTGGCGATGAGACAACAAAACTCCTCATACAAACGACAATCCAAATTATTCTTCTTTTCTCCTCTAAATAGCAAGAAAATGTTGGTCACTTTCTGTTGGAACCTTCAAACTTAAATTAATCTAAAATTTTCGAAAACAAAACTGTTTAGAGTAGGTCTCTTGTGAGACGATCTCACGAATCTTTATCGGGTCAACCCTATCCAATATTCACAATAAAAAATAGTATTTTTTTCATGAATGACCCAAATAAGATATCCGTCTCATAAAATACGAACCGTAAGACTGTATCACACAAGTTTTTGCCAACTGTTTAAGAATAAATTTGGGACGGTCTACACATCAATTCAAACAAATTAAAGCTCAAATAACATGATATATATCAAAGTTAATTTTGGAGTACAAATTCTGATGTCAAAATAAAAAGATGAGACTCAACTAAAAATAAATAAACAAAAGATGAGGTTGAATTTAATTTTGATACTATATTTTTAGATATTCGAATAAAATTTAATGTGGGCTCTCTGCTCTCTTAGATATTTTGGATATCAAGGGGCAGGTTGTCTAATCAGTTAAATATAAGCAACTAATAGACGGAATTTTAAAAATATTTTACTACAAGAAGAAAATTAAATTGATTAAATATTATTTTATTAACTAGAATTCACTACTGTATCCAAAAAAAAATTAAAATAATATAAAGAACGTACGCTTTGATTGGATATATATTTCCTTGCTGAACCACATTTTATACTTGTAAAAATAATTTAATTCGCGACCTAACAGAGGCATTGGGCAGGAACTTAAATTATTATTATTTGCACCTGTTCTTAACCGCATGATATTGAGGATAAAGTTTTCAGTTTGGAAAATTGAAATGTTCTTTTGGTATGTTTAACTTTTTTCGTAATTAGGTTTTTTTGTAAAAATTGAATCTTAGTAATCTATTTTCAATTTTTGTTAATTTTATTCTAATTTCCACTTGTGTGATTTTTATACACAAGAACTCTACGTCAGCATCATATCAGTGTCATATCGACGCCACGTCCACGTTGTAAAAAGAACCAAAATTACAAAAAAAAGAAAATGTAGTTAAAATTCGACAACTTAAATGACCAAAATCGCAGATGGACAAATATTTATGTCCAATATTACAAATTTTCCTTCTTAAAATCGTGATCTAATTCTATGAAAATTTTCAGTGCAAAACGTGTTTCTAGTACCTGTACATGTAGGTCTATTTTATTTTATTTTTTTACCTTTAGTCGAACAATTGATGTGGGAAAGGATAAATCTTTTGGTAACTTAAAAAATTTAAAAGCGAAATAATTTTATGGGAACTATTCACAAGGGATTTTTCTGATCCTCTGCTTTTAATTTGTAGCTTCCGATGAAAGTCAGTTTGAACTACATATCGGTACAAAGCAGCCATTAGTAGTTTTTTATAATAAAAAAAATCATGACCCAAACTTTGAGCAATTTTCTTTCATTTTGGTTAACTGTGACATGGAAAGTTTACTCCATCAACTCTCAATTCTTATGCTTTTTCCCTCAATAAAGTTTGGAAACTTTGATTATATATATATATATATATATATATATATAAACGAGCTAGGGATTCACGTACATTTATTTATAAAGACTAAGATAAACAGATTTAGGATGTTAAGATTTGATGTAAATTGCCTAAAAGATATTTGATGTATGATTGTGTTTCAATTGATGTATTTGATTTGAAAACTTGCTTGATGAATTAATGGGTACGTATTTGAAACATATCACAGTTATTATTGAAATTGTTTGTTATATTAATATAAAAAATATTTGAAATTCGCGTTAATACTGAAAAGGCTGTGAAGAGTGCAAAAATATTGGTATAAGTTGATAATTAATGTTTTATTCATCTTTATTCTCGAATCTACCCTTTACAGTAAATTGTATGAAGTGATTTTTATATATTAAATTGTCTATAATTTAGTTAATAGACTAAGTGGTGTTATGAGTTTATGCTGAATCTATTAGCCAAATATGGAGGATTTTTGGCTTTATCAAAAGTTGTTTTAAATTTCCTGATGCTTGATTTGTTATGACTTACTATGCTCATTAGAAATAAAATCATAATTATCAAATTTATTTATAAACTTGTATCTATTTACATATTTCTAATGGTAAAATTTGGATTTAATCCATTAAGTTGATATTTGATTTCTCTTCTAGGTCTTTTTCACTAGATTGCTAACGTGGTTCGGACATGTCAAGGCAACAATGTCTAATATCGTGTCACCAACATATAGTGTCACATCATATCGGTGTCAATGCTACATCAATACACTGTTAGTGAAAAATGACTAAACTTAACCAATTATGTTAGAAAATGAAGAAACTAAAAATTACTACATACATTTTCTTGATATTATATTATTAATGCGTGCAAGAGGACATTTTGAAAAGGCGATTCCCCAATAACTAATGGTTTCAAGGGAGATTAAGACTGAAAGTACTAAGATGGATAGAAACACCTCAATAAATGAGACATGAGTACGATAACCCCACGAGACCTAGGTCCTTACACAGGAAGCATGCTCTTCTTAACATGAATTTGAGCATGACTGCACAGTCATGTGTATACGATAAAGACTTTGTCTTCACTGCCCTTAGTGTATATAATGCCAATTCCCTCCTCCAAAAATTAAGTGGCAAGGGTTAATTTGATGCTATATATATAAGATGCCATTTTGGAAG
Organism: Primulina tabacum; assembly: GCF_025594145.1. NCBI lineage: Eukaryota > Viridiplantae > Streptophyta > Magnoliopsida > Lamiales > Gesneriaceae > Primulina > Primulina tabacum. The sequence continues at coordinate 47,960,163 of NC_134553.1, read as the reverse complement.
CAATTCCTAGCTTCAAGGTAACTGTACGTTACCAATTCTAGATTATTAATTATATATCCTTGTGTTTGTGTGGTTGGGTTCAAGTCGAGGCATATGAAAAGTCGAAGATGGGATAAGAAGAACGGACGTCTTGTAAATCTTGACTATTAGTTACAACTGTATATATTTTTTTAAATTTTATATGTTTATATAATTTCATCTATCAATTAAGTGTATATACATCATTAAGTCTCGCATTACCATTCATTACAACAGTCATGTCGCCTCCATAACTAAAATTTCAACGACTATCGATCCCGAAAAAGCCTTGTATGCATCATCATGACAATCACAAATATCATATAGGTGGTGTATTATAAATGATAATACAACTCAAATATTTTAGATTATATAATAATTTAATCATTATGTTTCGATCATCGTATATACCACAAACGACATTGTAAGCAGTTGGTTCATGTTTGAACATTGTCATGTCACCAACTCTCAAATGATCTTACATACATTTGGGACGCAACATGATCCTTCTGGCCAAGTTTTCCCCTGATGAAGATGGGGTAGCTAAGTTTTGCAAGATTTTGTGTGTATGGACATATATATATATTATGGTATCATGAGTCTAGTATGTAGCTAGCTCCAGGGCAATAAAACTAGCTACTATACGCCGAGCCAAGAGATTAAGGCAACGTCCCTCTCATTCTTCTCTCTCAATCCCAAACCAAATGACACTACACTGCACTATACTTCCATGCATCTGCACACCAAGCCTCTCTTTTACTCTGTCCTTTTTAAAGTCACGAGACCCTCTGCCTCTTTATTTCATACTCATTCAATTTTCTTGAGAGATATATATTAGAGAGAGAAAGGGAGAGAGAGATTAAAATGAAAATGTTTCCAATGTGGTTGGCAGAAAGAAACTGAGAGAGAACTTTCAAACCCTTCTTTTTCTTCACCCATCACTCAACTATAGCCCTCTAAATTTCAGTCCCAAACTGAAAGTCTTATAATTTTCCAAGCTTAAGTTGAATCCCATCTGCAAGAAAATCCAGAATTATTGATCACTTCAAAGAAATTTTGATCTTTTGGCATATGTCTTTCTCTGTCGGTCGTTCCATTATGTAGGCCTCACCCCACAAAATTTAATTAAACTCCCCCGAACAACTGCATCTATCTTATCTTATCTTCTAAATGTTTTCTAGCTTGCTTTTGATTTGAATTCTCTGGTCCCTATCTAACCTTCTGTCTTCTGTTTTCTGTTGTTTGTTCTTCTGTTTTTCCAGGAGATCAGAGGGAAATCCATTAGATCTTAATAACTTACCGGAAGATTACGGTAAACAGACCTCTGAAGATAGTTCTTCATCTGCTGGTACATGGCTTTGTCTTTACTATTTATTTATTGAATGCGGGTTCTTGAATTTGAAGATGGAAAGAAAAAAAACCCACCATTTCTTTCATCTTGATTCCAATATGAAATCAACAACTTTTGCTAGATCAACACCATCACTTTCAGTGTTCCAAATTATATGCATTGCTTCTACTTCTTACAGTTGCATCTCAATTCATTTTGAGCTAAATAAACGTGTTTTCCCGTTGGAAACTCCGTTTCCTCCTAGATTTTCTTTTCTGTCTTCATAAAAAAGACAGCCCATTTCTTCTTGGCAAATGGAGTGTGAGATCGAAACCCTAGAAAGAAAAAAAAAAAAACATTGACAAGACAAGAAGAAAAAAGAAAATAATTATGCTGGAGCATCATAATTAATTTGGTGGAATTAGGGTTGAAGTATAGGCATAAGATGTGTCTCATCAGAGTTGCTTTAAATGGCATAGTTGCAGGAGGAGGCTACAGAAAAAAGAAAAACGGCGCAAATGAAGCAAAAGATGAGTGTGGGAAGGTGTATGAATGCAGGTTTTGTTCCCTTAAGTTCTGCAAATCTCAAGCTCTCGGGGGACACATGAACCGCCACCGCCAAGGCAAACTCTTTTCATTTACTTATTTTTATTAAAACTGCATTTTTCTTTGAAAACATGAATTTTAGCAAAGTTCGTTATACAATGAAATGCTCCCACTGTTTTTTTATTATTATTTATTGGGCAATGACATAATATTCCTAGTTTATTGAAGCACTATCTTTGTCAATCTTTTCTTCACATGTTATTATCAAGAAATTAATACTTATGTGGAATGATACGGAAGTTCGACTCCAAAATTGTTTAAAAGAATCTATACATTATCAAATCATAAAATTTTCTCTCAAAGTGACTCTTCGTTGGAATTCTTATTAATAAATTTGAATTTCAATTTACTTTTTTGAGTACATTGGAAAGGAGATAGTATTAAAGTTGCGGGGGATTGAAGCCGAATCTTGATAAAATGGTTTATTATTATAGATAAATTTTTGCTTGTGGTTCCAGAAAGGGAGACAGAAACATTGAACAAGGCTCGTCAACTGGTTTTAAGTAATGATTTGGCCCCAACTACACATCACTTAGGCTATGTTTCAAGGTATATATATATATATAGATTTACAAACCCCCAATCAAAAATAAAGTCGTTTTCATTGCATTTATATTTTAACCAAATGTTGATTATTATGTCTGTATATTTAGCAATGGGCAACCAATCCCACATGGAGGATACCATCATCAAGGAACCAACATGTCCGATCCATCCTTGCCTTTCAGATCCATATACCCTACAAGATTGTTCCAGGCATCTTCACCGCTGATACCGCCACCTCCGCCGCGGCCTATGTACACTTCTCCTCAACGTCTGCTGCCGTTCCCTTCGGGGCCACCGATAAACGAGTACTACCTGGGACATGTCCTCTCAAATCCGACATTCGGAACAACTCAAAATGAAGGCAATTACACCTGCATCGGAGCACCGGTGGGGCACGGTGGGGATGTTAGAGACATGACACTGCAGAATCAAGAAGACGGATTGAACTGGGGCCGGAGATAAAATGGGACAAGATTGGAGCAATTGGAAGATTTGATGATCAATCAGTTTCAAGATGGATTCTACGTATATTTGTTTCTTAATGTTTTCTCTGTGTTGTTTCTTGGTAAGTGAGAGTGGCAACGTTTTAATGTTGGTGTTGACAAGGCACACTCACTGAAAGAGAAAGATATGATCCAAGCAAACTGACAAATTAAATGCGGATGTAAAAAGAGACAAGTTTTTTGTTTTTTCCGAAATGTGGATGGATTATGCCATTCACATCGGAATCATTCGATGGATCCACTTCCACCATCGCTTGTTCTTATAATATCATTTATTTTTCTTTTTTACTAAAAGATTTTCATAACCAAAAAATTCTTGTAACTAAGCCTTCTATCAGAAATGCAAAATTCTTCATAATTTGTCAAAGATCTATTTTTTAACTCCAATGAGCTATTAACCAATCATTTGAAAATAAAATGTTCATTTTACTTTGAATTTTCTTCTCTTTTTCATTCAATGTTAATATGTACTTGATTGTCCGTCTTTAGACATATAAAATTATTTTTTCTTGAGGCTAAAATAAAATATAAAAGTAAACAACAAAAATTTTGTAAAGTAATATCAAATTAGTAATTTTATCGAGAAATCAATTGTTTTGAAAAAAATTATTTGATTTTGACTTATGTTATTATAAAATTCTTATATGTTTAAATATTTTAAGCATGAGATAAACATTTTACTGTTTATGTAATTATTGTAGAAACGTATAAGGCTCCGTTTGAAAAAGTCTTAAAGTATCTTTTTGGATAAATATTTGTAAAATGTTTTTGAAAAATAGTTTTAAAAAGTGTTCTCTAAGTATATTTTTAAAGAACAATTGTTATAAATTTTTTTAATGTTTTTTTAATCGAAGGTAGTGATGGAAATCAAAATATATTACTTTCTAATTCTCAAAATATTTTTATATAATAATTGTCCAAATTAAAACATATTTATTCTTAAAACAACTCCTAAATATTTTATAAAAAAATTAATTTTTTTATAAAAACTTTTTAAAAGTACATGTCCAAACGAAGCCATAATTTATAACCGTTTCTTACTAAAATTTTATTTCCTTAAATCAATTCAATTCAGAGTAATTTGGGAAGCAACTGCAAAATTCTTCTGAATGCAGTTTGTAATTTGGGTGTGAAAAAAAAAAAGAAAGATATAATGATTTGTTCTATTAACTCGCTGGTGTTATGAAGAACAAGGAAAATTACAATTTGATCATGCAACTTGTATGTTTTTCAATTTTTTTCTAGTTATATGTCAATTACCATTTTAATCAACTAATTTTTCATTTTTATCTTAGTTTTTTTTTCATCGAAGATATGGCACGACGCCAGAAAATGATGACATAGAGATTGACATTTCTGTCGTGTCTAACATTATGTCAGCACTCCGATGAAAAATAACCAAAGTTGAAAAAAGTGTGTGTTAGTACGAAACGAAGACCGCAAATTAACAATAACATGACTAAAATTGAAAAACACGTGCATTACCAAATATGTAATTTTCTCAAAAAGTACGTAAGAGATCTAGTTTTTCCCTTAAAAATGAATGACCAAGTTTATTATTGCAAGTGGCCTACTCTTCTACTTGCTTTCCATCTCCCCTTGGGAAGGAATATTACAACTTTCCCCTCATTCGAAACACAACGTCCTAGTCGTTCTCGGATGATATTTAATCAGACCCATACCACATGCCAATGCAAAAAAGAGCATCAGTAAATATAGTTTATTTTATAGGTATTGTTAATTTTTTCCATTCACCAAATTTACTAGCTGGGAAAGATTAGCCAAAAGTTTCAAACTCTAGGGTTTCGATAGTCGTAATTAATGTTTCACTCTTTATTAAAACTTAAATTATTGTAAAAATAATATTAATGAAAATTAGAGATACAGAAACAACAAATCACACAGCCTAGCTAGCTGCTTAAGAATATTTGCAGATTTAAGCAAATTTCGGCCAAAAGCTGCGGCAGTTGAATTTCGAGCTACCTACAAGTTCAAAAATAGGCTCCATGTAAATGAACAAATATATGCACTCTAATTGGCAGGTCAACTCTATGCGCGACAAGGCCTAATCCCCTAGTGCTTCTAGATATATATACGCATATATACATATATAATATTCTGAAATCTGAATAGCCTCTGTTATGTAGGTCAAGCTGGATTGTGCGATTATCCAAGATCTGGCCTTTTGTCCATATTTCAGTGCCCAATGATAAAAAGATGGCAAAAATCATGGTGAAATTTTATTCTTGAGAAAATTATATTCAATTACTGTAGAATTTCATACACGCTAGCAAGAAAACGTACCTGTGGTCACCACGTTTGAAATAAGACTAAAAAAAGCTGTCCCAAGAAACCTAGTACTTGACACCCTACAAGCTAGAAATTATTATTATTTTATTGCCTGATAAATAAATATAATTGATAACCAATTTTTTTTAAGGGCTGACTAAAGCTGAATATGGGAGAAAATAAAATGGGTGTCGATGATATAATTCGAAACTCTTTTCAATGTTTGAAAATTCCCTCTATAGCATTATGACGTGTAATTATGTGCAAGTATTTTCTATTTTGGTTTCTATGTTACAAATTTCAGTTTTAGTTAGATTTTTTTTTTGTGATTTTGGTATATTTTGATGTGATTGTTGCACCATATATCAAATGGTATATAGTACAGAAATATTTTGGCAAAGAAAACCAGCGAAAAATATAGTGAAGAAAAACAGTAGAGAAAGACTTAAAATAAAGCAAATCGAGGCTTGCATGAAATACAGTGTCCTTAAAACAGATTCGTCCCCTCCGGTATGTGCTTCGAAGATGTACTTGGACGTCTGTTTCCCAGGATACAACGAAATAACTAGCAATAACCTAGCACGAGGCACCACTACAGCGAACTGAAAACGTACATTTACTTTATCACCGAGATTTAACGGATGCCAAATGGAAATATAACAATATGAAATGCAAGAAAGTGCTTGAAAGATATTAGATTTTCATATATTTGAAATGAGTAATTGAGCTCACTATTTATAAGCCCCAAAATGCACACCAAGAGTCATGCAAGATTAATTAACTCAATTAATCTTCCTATTAACTCAAGATTATTATTAAGAGCCAAAACTCTTCAACTAACTCAAGAATGTGGAGAGCCAAAAGACACTCACACATTCATGAGACATAATTTTTATTCAAACTCTAAATTTGATTAAATTTCCAACAATACTGATGTGACGTTAATTAGACGGTGAAGTGGTACTTCAAGTGAAAAACGACTGAACTTGTCGAAATATATACGACAAAAATTGCAATTTTTTATCAATAAAATTTATTTTCAAAAAAGGACTGAAATTTTATTTGACCATTTGACATCTAAATCTCTTGGATTTTCGGTATCAAGCTGAATATATATCTTCGCAACCGTGGAGCAGCACCTGACTGATGCTATTTCAAGTTATTAATTCCTTTTCTTCAATATTTCTTTTTCATTCAAATGATGGTACTATAGTAAAGATTTACATATCTTAAACTTCCATTCCTCATTTTGAACAACATAATCCCAATGTCAAAAGAAAACAAAAAGATTCTACCAAAAAACAAGTCTCACTGTTACACTACAAGAGAACCACAGAGCACTACGCGTTGTAGTCTCTCTCACACAAGCCGAAATCCCGAGATTTTCATTGGTCAAGGGTTTATTATATTATATATTTGAGTGGAGCGTGCATTTATTTAGGCCAGTGAAACTACACGAAAAAAGGTTGCAGCAGTATCCATTTAAACTGCGAAATCTGAAAGAGGGCTGCAGCAAAAGTCGATCACCCTATATCTTTTAGGGTCTGCTCAGTCGTCGAAATTTGGCGATTTTGGAGATGTTTAAAGCTGCATGATGCGTACCTGTTAATATATATTATAATCATGATAAAGTTTTGTTTGTGAGTAAATAACAAACAATGCTTCGATCGAGTATGTTTGTAGATTGCTTTCATCTGTGTTCTGATAATTACAACTCGGTCACAAACAAAGTATTGCTACCATATCTAATTTTGGCAGGGTGGATTCTAAAATATATATGAGATAATCCATTTTATCTATTAACATAAAACTAAAAAATAAATATGACTGTTACGCACATTTTTTTTATAGCTCACACACGTATGAATAAATTTGGATGTTTTTTTAAAATAAATTTTAGTCATTTTTTCTTATATGGTGCATTATAACATTGACATGACGTCGCACTCTCTCATGGAAAATGGACTAAACTTAATATTCAAAAATAAAATTGAAGTTTAATTAACAAGTAAATATCAAAATCGTAAAAAAAAAAAAATTATCATATATGAGAGAAATTTTTAACGATAATTTGTAAAATACTTCGTTGCCAATTTTTTATCAAGGAATTATGAAGTGTGTAATTATTGATGGAAATGAATTAATTTTAAAAAGTAACTACGGAAAATGACATGACAATGTTTTTCTTTAGATTCATAAAGAGCTGATTATTTATTAAAAATTATCTGATGAGGAAAAAGAAAATGTAAACCCTGTCAAACCTACGGATTAAATTTTTTATCGTACGATATCACGAATTTTTATCTGTGAAATGAATTAAAAAATAATATTTTTTTATAAATAACCTAAATAAAATATATATCTGGTAAAATACCAATGATAACTCCCTCTCACACGAGTTTTCGCGGGCCTTGTATATCCAAACGTTACTTCATCTACGGCTTCTTCTCTCCTCTCCCTCTCCCTCTCCACAACCACACCGCTGCTTCAGCTTTCCTCTTCTCATTTCAAGGTACTGTGTATATCTCCATCTACTCTCCCATTCACATATCATGTATTCTCAAAGAAATCCAGTTTCACTTGTTTTTTAGAATTACGGATTTAATTTTCTTTTTTTGTCAATCAACAGGGCAATATACGAACTTTAAAGGAGAACCCACTTGCATTTCCTTCCATAAAACTCTCCCACCCTAAACAAAGACAGAGGCAACCACTTGTCTTTCTGAATTCATCTGCTTCAGGAATCCAATAGACTGTAGTAGGCGGCCAGAATGTGCAGTTTCGTCTTAATAACTTGGGCCCGCAACCCGGGTCGCGGAAGAAATCGAAGAGAAAGGGGAGAGGGCATTCGGCTGGACAGGGAGGCAGTTGCGGATTTGGAATGAGAAGTCAGAAGTCTAGGTCTGGTCCTGGGGTTCGAAAGGGGTTCGAAGGTGGACAGATGCCGTTGTACCGGAGGATTCCGAAGTTGAGAGGGATTGCTGGAGGTATAGTTTTGGTGTAAAGATTGAAAATTTCCACGAGTTAGTTCGTTTTCTGTATGTATTTGTGGCTAATTTAGCTTATACACAGATGTGTGGAACTGTTTGTGGTGTAAGTAATGGTGATTTTGGATAATGCTGATGATTTTTCCCTGGGGGATGTTTGGTATGGGGTAACCGCTGTATAAGTGTTCTATGATGTAGTTGATTTAGTTTATGTTAGCTGTTAAAGGGTATTAGTATCACTACGATAATCCAACAGAGTTTTCAAAGTCGCTAGCTATATAAACATCCTTGCATCAAGCAATTTCATTATGCCTGCTTCACTATATTCATATCTAATTATCATGGGTCTTTATGGATTAGAATTACTTTCCTTCCGTTTTTTTCTCAAAAGAATAGGATGGTGGACTGTTAAAAGCTCAATGCCTGAAAATTTGATCTTAAAATGTGTTACATTTTGAATAGGGTATCGTGGTTATTCAAAGTTAAGTGTCATGTTTAATTTCACGGGGAAAGTCAGTGGAAATATTGATTAAGAACAAGCAGACAGAATGGGATTTTGGTGCAACCTTTTGATATCCATTTAATAAATTAGTTTAGACTCTTGATATAGGTGCACTTGTTTAGTTTGCAGATAATTATGCTTCCACTCCCACTTGTGCATAAGTCAAAGGGATTGGCATTTGTTAGACCATGCTGCTCGATTCTAGAAATTTCGAAAAGATTTTATGTCAATCTGTTTATTTTGCTTAGCATCAATTTTAATTCCCAAATTCATTATACTCTTCTAGTCTTCAGCAAAAACTATTTAATTGTAATCACGGGAATACTGAAGTTTTTTCCCTTGTAAAATTGGCCAGCCATTAGATCTGTCCATGATTTTGCAGAACAATGAGGGGATGAAAATCCAAATCTGTTATTGATTTGGTGAATCTTTGAATTAAAACTGAAATTATACTTGAATTGGTGAAAATGACATTTCAAAAAATTGAATCGGTCTAATGAGATGATTAAAAACGAAAATTGTATTTGCATGGTTTAGTATGAGGTTTTCTGGTTGCTTTGCACTCAATTTCTCTATTCTAAAGAGGTGGATTTGGAAATGATGTGGTTTGATATGTCATGAATCGTAGGGATTGCGAGATTGTAACGGAGTAGCATGCATCAATCACATGGTAATGAGGTAAAAGGCAAGATCATGACAACTTAATGACAGGTGTAGTGATAGGTTATTGAGTATGAGAAGTTACGATGATGATAAGATTATCTCAGTTCAGTTGATTTGTGCAAAGAAAAAAGAAAGTGTTGTTCATTAAGTGTGAGTCTCGGAGCCTTTAAAAGTGACTGTTCTAATGTTCAAAGTATTGAATGATGGACAATTAAAATATGAAAAATGGCATATGACTTTTAACAGATATAAAGAGGAATCATAATTGGAATGAAGAGAATAAATATCAAGAAACATTCAGTCATTTATGCATAAGTAATAGAATTTATCTTCTGTAACATCAGCTGCAGAGAGTGAGTCAGACTAACCTCGAGTAGGTTTAATTCATGCTTTGTTGATATGTATATTTTTTCCCATAAGGTATGCATGCTGGACTCCTGAAGTATGTGCCCGTCAACTTGAAATATATCGCTGATGCGGGGAGAAGTGGTTTCCCTGGAGTCATTGAAGACAAAGGGTCTGATCAACCCATCGGGAAGGGAAAGGAGACTTCCTCTGAAGGCAATGATTAGAAGACTAGACTTTGGTATATTTTCATATATTAGTCATGCTGAGTTATAATTAGTTATTACCTTAATTACTTACACTTTTGGGAGGGCATGTTTAGCACCCGAATAGAATAGAAGTGAATATGAGCTTTCTGTTCCTTAGAATTTTTTGGTACATTCTTTGTTAAACATTCTCCAGTTCACTAACTTAAATCATGTGCTGCAGAGATGATGGCCGGCTGTATGTCAGGCCATAATATCCGGCCTAAATATGGCCGGTCATCATATCTGCGACACATGACTTGTGTTAGTGAACTGGAGAATGTTTAACAGATAATGTACAAAACAGAACCCACAGGTTAGACACTAGCTTTCATATGTATCCAGATTGAATCTGATTATGACACCAGTTAAGAGAGGTAGCGCGTCTCCTTCACTGCCATGTAATGGTTTGTCTCAAAAACAAATAATCTTTTCCTTATCATTAATTTCTTTTCTTCTTGTTTGTGTTCCTACCTTAGGAGGAAGTACTGAAATCAAATAGAAGATGGGTGGTTGCATAGAAATTTAACAAATTCCATCTCATCGAATACCAATTCCAAGTTCTTTCTTTTTCCGCCATTTTTTATTGGAGGCTGTTAGTTTAATTTGTTTTTCTGGGACTGAAGTGAAGGTTTCACATGATGGACATTATAAGACCAGATTTATTCATAGTTTTAAGGTGTAAAATTTTTGTTGTGCTTACTTCCATGAGTTTGATCTTTTGAGTGAATGCTTATTTTTGGAGTCTGTGTTGCCTAATGTAAATGGCCATTCGCGTGTTTCCTTTGAATGTTACTTCTAGGAATATATTCCTCAGTTTCTAACATACATCCGAGGATATATTAAATTATAAAATTAGTATTTGGCCACCTTCTAAAATTTGGCTGGTTTAAATACTAATTACCATGTAGTTCATGTAACCATACCTGATTATCCCAAATTTGTCATTTTTCTTTAGTTTTCCATTTTTTAGCTAGGGCAGGGGTGTACCGAGGATTATTTTTAATTTGTTCTTTTTCTTATGCAGAAATTTGTGTCTTGAAGCAAATCTTTTCCAAATTCCACCATGCCCCAATTATCCGTATTAGTCATTCAAAACATTGGTTTAAGTTGTCTGTATTTTGTTGGTCATCAATTATGTTCGACACGAGCATTCGAAAAGCCCTTTCATGATACTCTCTCTTTCTTTCAGATTTTAGGCGATGGAGAACTGACTGTGAAACTCGATTTCAAGGCTCGTGCCTTCTCAGAATCAGCAAAAGAGAAGCTTGAGGCTGCAGGTTGCTCCCTAACCATAATCCCAGGCCGGAAGAAATGGGTCAAGCCATCAGTGGCTAAGAACATTGCACGAGCCGAATAATATTTTGCCAAGAAAAGAGCAGCAGCCGATAACCCTTCTTAACCTTGATCATTTACGTCAAGTCCAATGCCGGTTTATGAAACGTTAAAATGAGCTGTAGTTCTATTGTTTCACAGAATATCTTGTTTAAGTATTTTTTGTTGAATCTGTCGAAGTGGAAGTGGTTCAACCAGGTTCTGATTTGAAGATGAATGTGCGTAGCCGTACCGAGTTCAAGATCTATTAATTTTGTGCATAAATTTTCTTTCTTTGTGGAAAATATTGAAAAGGGTAAAAAAAGAATGGAAAATTACTCACTGTTTGCATGAAATCAATTTCAAGAACCCGACGCTGCTTCTCATCATCCACTACCTACGGCAAAGAATTTTCTTTAGTCGCCCAAAGAAATGGAAACTTTTCCTCCCTTTAGGATTAAGACAAGAAAGCGACTTGACATCTTGGGTAGATTCGAATTTTAAGACTTCTTTTTATCTTCTTAGATGGAATTTCAAAAAGAAAAATGATTTCTCAGTTTACTTTTCCTACATGCCGCTCCAATGGAGCCAACACCCTATGTCCACAAAATATTCCTTCTTGTGAATATGATTTATTTTTCATTGATTTCCAGTGGGATGAGCAAATGTTGGTTTCCGTGGAAGTGGGACTTTTTTCTTACATGAGACTTGGGTTTTCCGTATTGACTAGGTTAGAGTTAGTTGTGAGTGATTTATGTAGCTATAATGGCTTTGGGTAGGTTTCTCGTGATACGGTCTCACGAATCTTTATCTGTGAGACGGGTCAACCTACCCGCAATAAAAAGTAATATTCTTAGCATAAAAATTAATATTTTTTTCATGGATAACCTAAATAAGAGATCTGTCTCACAAAATACGACCTGTGAAACCGTCTCACACAAGTTTTTGTCAATAGCCTTACAAATTTTTTTTAAAACGCTATAAACAAGTTCTCTTCTTTTTTAAGCCATTAATAAATATGTTCACTTGCTCTTTTATGCTCATCCGGCTTTGTGCTTTTCTATATACCCGCACAAGGCAATAAAGTGCCTAATAAAAAAAATTTCTTGAATCAGTTTTACATAGTTGACGCCTAACAAGATGTAGGCGATTTTTTCTATTCTGCTTAAATGTATCTCAATTAAAGAAGTTAAAATCCCGATTCTTACACGCTAATTTCGAAAGGAGACAAACGGGCTTGACACGCACAAAGAGAATATCTCACCATGTGTGGGATATCATATCCCCGGATCTTGTTGGTATCATGCGTTACGCGAGTCAAATGAGTTGGCTATTGCGATACTTTGATTTAGCAGAATTTTATGTTGCGTGTTAATTATCATAGGTAGTACATAAGACATGAGAAAACCAAAAGGAAAGCAAGTCATTTAAATTAAACCCAAATTTAATCATAAAGGCTGGACACCCCAGGTTACCAATATCTGTTCTCTAGAGTTTACTATGGATTTAAGGGCTTGTATCACTTATGAATCGAAGATGGTTGTTAAAAAATATATATCATTTAATTTGTAATCTTGTGATATGTTAATTGATTTAAATCAAATTAATAAACAGTATTTTGGAAACAGAATTGAGAGTTGATTGGTTTTACTAATTATCGATTTTCCATGGGCAAAGCATCACTCAAGCTGTATGCTTGATGATAATGCTAAAATCGATGATGCTAACTGGCAGGTCAGATCCTCGCTTGGAGAGCTTGGATCAGGCCTTGGAACGCTGGCTGGGAAGTCGGCACGTCACTCGAGGAGTCGGATTGGGCTCTCGAAATCTGGCAACACGAGCAAGAACGTTAGAAGGGGGCCGGAAGGTTGTTCCGGCGTAGCCCCTCCGACGCTCAAGTCGGATAATAGAAAATTTGAGAGAGTACTGTGTGTGCTGAGAGAATGTGAATATATAAATGAATAAACAGTGAACGAAACCTGGTATTTATAGGAGAACGATAGAGTTTTGATTTGGTAGGTTTAGATCCTCAGAATCTTGAAAGATTTGGGTATATCTTGTGCCAGATTTGGTTAGATCTTTAATGGGCTTTACCTTTCTGGGCTTTGATCTATGTGGGCTACGCGCTTAATGTCTGAATAAGAGCTCTCGTAGGTATGAGCCCGTCTGTCGCCAGGTACTTACGGGAGCTCGGCCGAGAAGTCTTCAATCATCCCGATATCACCGTCTTGGAGGTCGGCTCGGCTTCATGTTGGGAGGTCGGCTTATGCAATCGACGGGGCTGGTGATATGGGAGGTCGGCTGGGATGACCTCCCAGATGACCTCCGAAGGCCGGGTCCTCAACTAGGTGGGCTACCGAGAGCGGGCTGAGCCCATCCTCAATCCGGGGGTATCACGAGTCCCTCCCTCAAGTCGAGCTGACGTTGAAGACCAAAAGCTCGTGGTTGTATGAGCTCTCAATGGCCCATGACTACTGAGCTCAATGCCCTTGAACCGTGCTGAGATTAATATGCCCAAGTGATTGGATGAGCTGACGTTGCAGACCAGAGTCTCGTGGTTGCGTGAGCTCTCGATGGCCCTCGGCTATACTGAGCCTCGAAGCTTATTGCTGCGCTGATCTTATGTGACAAAGTGCTGGTATGTCCTGGTGTGATGGGTAACAACCTTTAATCGAGCTTCCTAGATGTTCTGAGCTTATATGACCAAGCTAATGTACGTCCAGAAGAATGAAATCCTTCAGCTGAGCTTAGGAGTTTTTAATGATACTGATCTGTGGTGAGGAGGTCCAGGTGCTTCCCGATCTTAGAGGCTCATCCGTGCTGATCTGGAATGACCAAGTTATAGGGTGTTCTGACCCTAAAAGCGAGTTTTTCAGCTGAGCAAAGTTTTTGATTGTCCTGAACTGGAAGACGAAGTTCTTAGCCGAGCTGAATGAATAAGCAAAGTACACGAGCTGGCACTCAAAAGTCCCTAACCATGCTGACTAAGTCGTCCTTACCCATGCTGAACTGATAAGGAGCTGAGGTTCGCAGCTTCTAGTCCTGCAGGTTCCCGAGCTAAAAATGAAACGTCGCTGTCACCTGTCAGTTCAACGGCTAGTTTCACGCATCCCGAGATGATCCTAGCCGTCCACCTCATCTGGATTCAACGGTCCGATTTCCTCATGGTCCCTCTATAAATACCCCCAACCCTTATCTCTTTATTTTCCACGCTTTCACCTCGGCTCCGACCTTCCAGAAAAAAGAATTCCCTTTCAACTCCTCATTCCCGGTTCCCCGATCTCCCGTAGGTATTTTATTATGACCTCCCCAATTATTTCTTCCCCGCTGAACTCCGAGGAGATTTTCCGAGAGGTGGATTAGTATGATGCCCTCACGGAGATCGCCTCGGGGTCTGGTGAGTGTCCCGCGACTGAGGGGGACAGCTCCCGCCTTGCTACTGGTGATGACGGCGCGGTCCGGAACCAGCTTAGTCTTAATCATCCCGAGGAGCTGATTAGGACGTCGGATCCTTGGTTCGAGCTCCATCCTTCGTGGTTGGATGAATCGGACGAGGTTCGCATCTGAGTTTTCTCCCACGCCCCCTCAGATTACAAGTTCATCTTCCCTCACTCTGAAGAGAGAGCTAACAACCCCCCTCCTGGCTATTATACCTTCTATCAAGATCAGCTAGAGGGTGGCCTTCGATTCCCTCTCCCCCCTTTCTTTCAGCAGCTTAGTCAATTTTACCAGATCCACCTTGGCCAATTCACACCAAATGCTTTTCGTACCTTGTGTAATTTTGTTGTCCTCTTCAAAGCCTTAGATTTCGAGGTAGACCCCCTGACCTTTTCCCACTTCTACCTCCCCAAGAGGTTAGAAGAGTTTCCCTTATATTTCTCAGCTCGGCCGAACTGCCAGTTCTTTGAAGGGGCCCCAAGCTCAAATAAATATTGGAAACATCACTTCTTTTTCGTTCAACCTTCCGACCTGTGGGACATCTGCTCCCAGTGGAGAGCGACTCTCCCTGAGCTCCCTTGTCCCCCTTCGGGTTTCCGCAAGAGTCTCACTTTTCTTGGGCCCTTCGGGGCTATTAGAGGTCGACGTTTCCTAACCCCAACCCTTCTAGCCGAGGACCTCTTGCGCTATTACAGGCTCAGCTCGGCCAAAGTCTCTCCCAAGGGTCAAGAGGGTATGGATCTCGGCTCGGCCCCTTTGCAAGTCGCTACTTTGGTTTTTGTTTTGTGTGTTCCCTTCACCTCCCACTTTCTTTTCTGATCTGACCTTAATTTTTCCTTGTCTCAGCTAGCAGAGTCATGAATGCCCTGATCCAAAAGGTTGCGGCTCGGAAGCAACAGCAGAAGGCCAGCTTGGAAGCTGCGAAAGGTAAGGCCGTGGCTGCTGAGGTCAGTGCTGAAGAGGTCACCGTTGTGACGGTGACTGAGGCTTTGGAGGCACCTCGGAACACGCCTTCCCGGAAGCGTCGAGCCCCCAGTACCCCTGGTCCGGTAGGCCAGTCCAGCAGCAGTGGGGATTTCAGGCCTCCCCCAACTGAGGCTGTGCCCCTGCGTCAGTTCAAGCCGGACCCTCGCTCAAAGGTCCTCCGCTGCCGATCCAACCTCTACAATATGTACCGGGATGACCTTCGGATAATAGGGACAGGGCCCACCCCCCTGGCGGGAGCTGTGCTTCGGGATGTCGTCTCTGAAGCCGATGCGGCCTTCCTCCAGGAGCTTAACTGGTCTGAGCTCATATCGAGGTCCACCACGGCCAGTGCTGAGGTAACGTTTTTCAAATAATCTCCTTGCATCTACTCTGAATTTCACTGAGCTCTTCTTTTACAGTGCGCCCTGCTGAACGCCGAGGTAGCTTTCCGGGCCACCAATTTTCGCAAGCAGGCCTCCAAGGATACCAGGGCCTTCGAAGCCCATTCGGCTGAGCTGGATAAAAAGGTAGCCGACCTCACGGAGGCCTTTGAGAGGGAGAAGGCCAACTCGAAGAGGCGGGATGATGAGATGCGCCAGGGCTTTGCAGCTGAGGCCTTGAAGTTAAAAAACGAGCTTCGAGTGGCAGAGGTCCGACTCAAGGCGTGCCAGGAGGAGGTCAAAGCTTCCCAAGAGGCGGCCCCGGCTGCTCAAGCTGACCTGGAGAAGGGCTCTGAGGTGTTCAAGGAGGACTTCCTGAAGTCGGAGGAGTTTGCTCTTACTGTGGCTGAGAAGGCCCTTGGCTTCATATATGTGGGCTTCGACGGTGCTGTGGCCCAGTTCAAGGAAGCCGGCTACCCTCCGGAGGGATCCTCGACCGATTTTCTCGATGCCCAGAAGGTGGTGGCTAACCACCCCCCCCCCCCCCCCCCCCCCCCCCGAAGCTCCAGAAACCTGATTACCTTAGCTCCTCGACTCAGCTCATTCGTTTCGTTTTCCTTTCCTTTTGCTTGTATTTAACCTTTAAATGAAAATTTTATTTCCTCATTCTGTCCCGCACGAGGTCAGCGAAAGACAAAGGGAACCGTGGCTTGGTGAGGTCGTTCTGAGTGGGGTAGGTCGGGCTCTTGAAGCTCGGCCCATTACAAAATAATTAACAAAATACTTAATTCGGTAAGCTAGATCATTGAAAGAGGTCGGCTGGGTTCACGGGAGCTCGGCCAACCACTTAACAATATAATAATTTGGTAAGTTAACGCCGCGATGAGCTCGGTTCGGCCATGGGAGCTCGGCCAGCCACTTGACAATATAATAATTTGGTAAGTTAACGCGGCGATGAGCTCGGCTCGGCCATCGGAGCTCGGCCAACCACTTAACAATAATAATTTGGTAAATTAACGTCGCAATGAGCTCGGCTCGGCCATATGAGCTCGGCCAGCCACTTAACAAGAATAATTTGGCAAGTTAACGCCGTGATGAGCTCGGCTCGATCATGGGAGCTCGACCGCAATGAAAATAGTCCTGCCGAGCTGAGGTAGGTATAAACCAAGGTGAGATGAGCTCTGGGGCTCCTGAACTGACTGAGGGTGAAAACCCTTTCAAACTTGGCGTAACCAAGATGAGGTGAGCTCTGGGATCCTGAACTGAGATCGGGTGAAAACCCTTGTAAACTTGGCGTAACCAAGATGAGGTGAGCTCTGGGCTCCTGAACTGAGATCGGGTGAAAACCTTTGTAAACTTGGCGTAACCAAGATGAGATGAGCTCTGGGCTCCTGAACTGACTGAGGGTGAAAATCCTTGTAAACTTGGCGTAACCAAGATGAGATGAGCTCTGGGCTCCTGAACTGACTGGGTGAAAACCCTTTCAAACTTGGCGTAACCAAGATGGGGTGAGCTCTGGGCTCCTGAATTGACTGAGGGTGAAAACCCTTTTAAACTTGGCGTAACCAAGATGAGATGAGCTCTAGGCTCCTGAACTGACTGAGGGTGAAAACCCTTGTAAACTTGGCTTAACAAAGATGAAATGAGCTCTGGGCTCCTGAACTGACTGGGTGAAAACCCTTTCAAACTTGGCGTAACCAAGATGAGGTGAGCTCTGGGCTCCTGAACTGACTGAGGGTGAAAACCCCTTTTAAACTTGGCGTAACCAAGATGAGGTGAGCTCTGGGCTCCTGAAATGACTGATAAGTGCAATTTATTGTACTTTTATTACTTGTTTTTAACTTGAAATTCTGTGATTCTTGTGCAGGTTTTATGTGATTTGTTATTGTTTTTGTTTTTATAGTTTGGAAGCTTAGAATGAGAGTGTGGAGTATTAAAGTGTTGAATTGGAAAGTGCCAAAGATAAGAAAAATACAGCAGCTGCACCGCACCCGCGGTATATGTAGCACCACACCCGCGGTAAGACAGTGCACCCGCGCTAAAAGGAGTATCGCACCTGCGTTTGCACACCAGAAGCAACACCGCACCCGCGGTAGGTTCTGCACCGCACCCGCGGTCCCTGCACGACAGAATCCGAAAAATCTGTAACTTGGTGTGCTGCGCATGGAAGTCCAAGATAATGGTGTGCTGCGGATTGAGGCTTGTCGAGGACTATAAAATACATCATTTTCTTACCATCTAGGGTATGGAGGAGCCAAGGAAAGAGGGAAGGCTGCTGCTAGATGATTGAAAACTCAAGTTCATCTAGTTCTTGAGAAATTTTTTGCACAAATCCGGGGACGGAATCAACACTTCAAACTCTTGTTCTAAGTTCTTCTTTCTTTTATTTTTCATTTGATATGTCTTGTTTTTTTAGAACCATGTTTTGTTGTTTTACTTGTGTTATTATGAACTAATTTTTATTTCTAGAGGAATGATGGAACAAAACTAGAAACCATGTGTTGGAATCTATGAACTAAGCTATTTAAGTTCTTCATCTTGTTCTTTTGTATTATTTCAATCTTAATGCTTTCAATTTATTGGCCATAATTTGAATGATTTATATGTTTACAATTTATCACTCGGAAGAGGAAATTATAAACAAGAAAAAGAAAAAATGATTTATATGTTTACAATTTATCACTCGGAAGAGGAAATTATAAACAAGAAAAAGAAAAAAATACATCAATGGTATTTACAGAGTTTGGGAGGGCCTATAATGCTATTGAAGCTTATAGAGAATCTAGTGCTTGATGTGTTATTTATTTGTAGATTATTGATGGGAACATTGCAATCAAATTTTAGATAACTAAAATCTACTAACACTCGGGAGAGGGAGTATGTAATTATATGATTCTTGGCTATTGAATAAGAAGGAGTTTTACAAAATAGCTACAAGAAATTACACATGGTGGATAGTTGAGTGAAATCGGACCTCTAGATCTTTTATTCCATTGTTATTTGCTAAAAAGTTTGGTGTTATATTTTATTTAATCCATTTTCAATATAGCTATTCTTGTAAACAAATCTTTTAATTGATTTTTCTAAATAAAGTCTAGACTATTTTAATTACAAGTACTAATATACAGTTATATACACATTCCTCGTGGGATCGACACTTGTACTCAAAAATACATTTTACTATAACTTGTGCGTTTGCGAGCAATCAAGAAAATACGCAACAATGACTGAGGGTGAAAACCCTTGTAAACTTGGCGTAACCAAGATGAGATGAGCTCTGGGCTCCTGAACTGACTGGGTGAAAACCCTTTCAAACTTGACGTAACCAAGATGAGGTGAGCTCTGGGCTCCTGAACTGACTAAGGGTGAAAACCCCTTTTAAACTTAGTGTAACCAAGATGAGGTGAGCTCCGGGCTCCTGAACTGACTGAGGGTGAAAACCCTTTCAAACTTGGCGTAACCAAGATGAGGTGAGCTCTGGGCTCCTGGACTGACTGAGGGTGAAAACCCTTATCTGCAATAATCTTTAACAAAAATGCATAGTTTTATTAATAGATCTGAATAAAGTATTGAAACATGACGTCCTTCCAACAAAAGTAACTGACAAAATAACAGAAACTAAAGCTCTAACAATATCTAAGCATAATATTTGCGGAGGTGAAAAGCATTCCAAGGCCTCTTCAATTTCTTCCCCGCCAGGTCTTCTAAGTAATAGGCACCCGAGCTGAGCTTCTCTACCACCTTGAACGGGCCTTCCCATCTTGGATCTAGCTTTCCTACCTCCGCCTCTTGAATCTTCTTCCAAACCAGATCTCCAACCTGGAAGCTCCTCTGGATGACCTTCTTATTGTAGGATTGGGCTATGTGTCTCTTGTAGGCTTCCATCCTTATGGCCGCGACTTCCCTCTTTTCTTCCATGAAATCTAGGTCCGCAGCTCGCTTCTCATTGTTTTGCTCATCATAGAATATTACTCGTGAGGTTTCTTCGCCGATCTCTGCTGGGAGCACCGCCTCATTCCCATAAACTAGGCTGAAAGGTGTCTCCCCGGTGCCAATCTTTGGAGTAGTCCCGTATGACCAAAGCACACTGGGGAGTTCCTCCACCCATTTTCCTTTTGCATTCCCCAGTCGGGTTTTAAGGCTTTGCACTAAGGACCTGTTGGTGACTTCCACTTGGCCATTGCACTGAGGATAAGCCATGGAGGTAAAATGCTGTTGAATTTTCATCTCCTTACACCAGGCTTGGATCTGGTTTCCTTGAAACTGTCTTCCATTGTCAGATATCAACTTTGTCGGGACCCCAAACCTGCAAACAATGTTCTTCAAGAGAAATTTGAGGACCTCACTCTCAGTGATCTTAGCCAACGCCTCAGCCTCCACCCACTTTGAAAAATAATCGATGGCGACCAGCAAGAACTTCTTCTGAGCTGGGGCTATGGGAAAAGGTCCCATAATATCAATTCCCCATTGGTCAAACGGGCAAGCCGCTACAATACTCTTCATTAGCGCGGCTAGTTGATGTTGGAGCTTAGCATGACGTTGGCAACTGTTGCATGAGTTGACGACGGCTAGGGCGTCTTTTAGCATAGTTGGCCAGAAATAACCGGCCAGAAGTGCCTTCCGTGCCAAGAAATAAGGTCCCAAGTGATTTTCGCAACAGCCTTCATGAATCTCCCTCAGCATGTAGTTGGTTTGTTTGGGGCCTAAGCACTTGAGCAGAGGTTGAGAGAATGATCTCTTGTAGAGAACTCCATCGACAAGTATAAACCAAAGGCTCCTCCATTTCATCTTATATGCCTTTTTCGGATTTCTTGGCAGCTCCCCATATTTCATGTATCCCAATAATTCAGCACGCCAGTCATTGTCTTCGGGTTCAGGAGATGGGGAGTCGAGTGAAGGACTTAGTTCCACTTGGACTACCACATATCTCGTCTTCGAGCTGTGAAGCGAGCTTGCCATTTTAACAAGGGAGTCAGCTCCCTCATTTTCTTCCCTCGGGATTTGGTTGAAAACAAGTTCCGTGAAGAGTTCTTTAGCTGCTTCCACCGCTTTTGCGTATTCCACCAGTCTTTCATTCTTGACATCGTAAGATCCATTCATTTGATGGGCCACCAACTGAGAATCGGAAAAGATGTGAAACCAAGCGGCCCCAACCTGCCGAGCTGCCCTTAGACCTGCTAAGAATGCTTCATATTCTGCCTCATTGTTAGATGCCCTGAAGTCTAGCCGCACAGCCAACTCTAGTTCATCCCTTTTCGGAGAGATCAATAATACTCCAACTCCGCTGCCTTCATTGGTGGATGAGCCATCCACATAGACTTTCCAAAGGTCTTCTACCTCGACATGCAAAGTCTCAGCCAGGAAATCGGCCAAGGCCTGCGCTTTGATTGCGGTCCGAGGTCCATATTGAATGTCATATTCTCCCAATTCAGTGGTCCATTTCACCAACCTTCCGGAGATATCAGCATGCATCATTATTTTCCCGAGAGGGCTATTAGTGAGGACGTTAATGGGGTGAGAGAGGAAGTATGGCCTCAGTCTTCGAGCTGTCATGACCAAAGCTAGAGCTAGTTTCTCTACCACAGTATATCTGAGCTCTGCTCCTTTGAGTGCGTGGGAGATGTAATATACGGGACTTTGTTCGGTGCCTCTCTGCTTGATCAAGACTGAGCTGACGGCCATTTCAGTGGCCGAGAGATAAACATATAATGGTTCTCCCGGGGCCGGCTTGGCCAGTATGGAAAGCTCAGCCAAATACTTCTTCAGATCATCGAATGCCTTCACGCATTCTTCATCCCACTCAAACTTCTTAGCTTTTCTGAGAACTCGGAAGAAAGGTAGACTTCGATGTGCTGCTCTTGAAATGAATCGTGATAAGGCGGCAATTCTCCCGGCCAGCTTCTGGACCTCCTGGAGATTTCCAGGAGGTGTCATAGATTGAATAGCTTTTACATTTTCAGGATTGGCCTCAATTCCTCTTTCCGTTACCATATATCCAAGGAACTTTCCACTTTTGACCCCGAAGGTGCATTTCTGCGGGTTCAGCTTCAGCCCATAGGATCTTAGAGTGGCAAAGGTCTCACGGAGGTCTTCAATAAGGGCGGCTGAGCTTTTGGACTTTATCAGAATGTCATCCACATATACCTCCACATTTCTTCCGATCTGAGCTGAGAAGACTTTGTCCATGAGCCTCTGGTAGGTGGCTCCAGCATTTTTTAACCCGAAAGACATTACCACATAACAGAATGTCCCATCGGAGGTGATGAAGCTCACTTTGTCTTGGTCTTCCTCTGCTAGGAGGATCTGATGGTATCCCTGATAAGCATCCATTAAACATAGGTACTGATGACCTGCAGTGGAGTCAACCAGTTGATCTATCCTTGGCAAGGGGCAACAATCTTTTGGGCAGGCTTTGTTAAGATCTCTGAAGTCGACACACATTCTCCACTTTCCAGAGCTTTTTGGGACCAGGACGACATTTGATAGCCATGTCGGGAAAAAGACCTCCCTTATGTGCCCTGCCCTAAGTAACTCATCCACCTGTTCCTTTATTACCTTGTTCTTCTCGGGACCAAAATGCATTTTCTTCTGTTTGATTGGCCGAGCTTCAGGAAGTATATTGAGGTGGTGTTCCATGATCCTGGGGCTGACCCCTCGGAGCTCTTGTGAGGACCACACAAATATATCAAGGTTAGCATTCAAGCAAGCCAGCAAATCATGCTTAGTTTCAAGATCAAGATCAGCCGCCACCCTGACGTTTTGTTGGACCCCTATTTCTATTGTTTCCGGCTCTTCTTCTGATGCGAGCTGAACCTCTTTTTTTGAGACCACTTTTGGTTGGGTCACAATCATCCCTACCTCGGTTCGAGACCTTTTGACTTCCACCTTTACCTCATCTACATAACAATGTCGTGAGGATTTTTTGTCTCCCCCGACGACTCCCACCTCATTCCCTGCAGGGTATTTCAGCTTTTGATGGTAAGTGGAGCTCACAGCTCGGAAGTCAGCCAGGGCAGGTCGGCCAAGTATACCATTGTAAGAAGAAGAGGCATCCACCACAGTAAAGCATGTCATTTTGGTGATGCAGTGTGGTCCCGCCCCTAAAGACAAGGGGAGCATGATTTGCCCAATGGTCTGAACCGCATGTCCTGTAAAGCCAAATAAAGGCGTAGAGATAGGATCAAACTCAAAGCCTTCCACCTTCATTTGATCAAGGGTTCTTTTGAAAAAAGAATATTAACTGAGCTTCCGGTGTCGACAAAGATTCTTGCGACGTCATAGTTGGCGACCGTAAGGGTGACCAATAAGACGTCGTTATGAGGTGCCACAATACCTTTTAAATCATCCGGCCCGAAGCTAATAATAGGGTCAGCTTTGGGAGCGAGGTCCAACCCCAGGCTCTCCAATCTTCGACCATGAGCTTTGCGAGCTCTGCCTGAGTCCCCGTCGATGGCGTCGCCCGTTATCATATGGATTATACCTCGGGTCGGGTCATTAGCTATCTGCTGGACCTGAGGCCCTTGCTGTCACGGGGGGTCATTCCGACCACCCTGGTTGGGTCGGTTCTCCGTGCGTTGTGGTCTCTGGTTCACCCCGGGAGGTCCTCGGCCTCTTCTATTATCTTGGCCCCTTATTTCCGATCGGGCTAAGAGGTTCTTCATGTGAGGGTCTCTCTGCATGATCCTTTGGACCTCCTCACCCAATCTCTGGCAATCATTCGTAAGGTGACCGTATTCTTGATGGAACTCACAGAAATTATCTGAAGGAGGTAGACGCGGCCCCCTCTCGGCTTGTTTCGGGCGCTCTAACTTTCTTCTTTCTTCGCAAATAGCCATGGCTCTTTCCAAGCTCATGGCCAATGGGGCATAGGGGAAGGGTCTAGGGCCTCGGCCTCTTTCCTCTGTTCTTTCCGTAGGTCTCTTCCTGCTCGGCTCCACTTTCTCATTTCCCTTATCCTTATCACCGGGTCGGACATCCACTCGCCTTTGCCTCTGTGCGTCCTCAAGGTTCACATATTTCTCAGCCCGGCTCAGGAGCTCATCATAACTTTGGGGGGGTTTTTTCACCAAGGAATTGAAAAATTGTCCCCCTCGGAGCCCTTGTGTGAAAGCATTAACCAAGGTTTCTGTTGCTGCAACAGGGACCTCCAAGGCTGCACTGTTGAATCGCCTAATGAAGTCCCTCAGTGAATCTGCATCTCCTTGTTTCAAATTGAACAAACCCAATGATGTTTTCAAGTATCTCTTGCTTGTAGCATACTGATTTATGAAAAGGGTGCTGAATTCCCGGAAGCTGGCAATGGAATGCGGTGGGAGCAGATCGAACCACCTCTGAGCGGGTCCTACCAGGGTGATAAGGAAGACCCGGCATTTGACCCCATCTGGGTATCGGTGGAGCAGAGCGGAATTATTAAACCTCCCCAGGTGTTCTTCAAGGTCAGTACTCCCATCATAATCCTTAACAGTTGGCTAGCGGAAGTTAACAGGGAGGTCCTCATTCAGTATTTCGGGAGAGAGTGGGCTTTCCCTGTCCAGCATGGGAGGTCGGCCTCCCATCTGTCTGCCAAGCCTTCTGAATTCCTCCCATATGCCTTCTAGATGTTCAGGAGGAGGAGGAGGAGGAGGATTAGGAAGTTGTTGCGGTGGTGGTGATGGGGTCCGATTTCGACAGAGGGCCTCATTCACAGATCTATTAATCAGCTGGGCCAATTGGTCTAGGCTAAGATCAGCCACTCCTCTCCCTTGACCCCCTCGAGGGCCTCCTTGACCTCCTTCAGGACCTCGGTCACCTCCTACATGGCCTCGACCTCCTGCAGGGCCTGTTCTTCTACCTGTTCGTCCCCACATGTCTACGTCTTATCAGTATTTTCCCACAGACGGCGCCAATTGATAATGCTAAAATCGGTGATGCTAACTGGCAGGTCAGATCCTCGCTTGGAGAACTCGGATCAGGCCTTGGAACGCTGGCTGGGAAGTTGGCACGTCACTCGGGGAGCTCGGATTGGGCTCTCGAAATCTGGCAACACGAGCAAGAACGTTAGAAGGGGGCCGGAAGGTTGTTCCGACGTAGCCCCTCCGACGCTCAAGTCAGAGAATAGAAAATTTGAGAGAGTAGTGTGTGTGCTGAGAGAATGTGAATATATGAATGAATAAACAGTGAACGAAACCTGGTATTTATAGGAGAACGATAGAGTCTTGATTTGGTAGGTTTAGATCCTCAGAATCTTGAAAGATTTGGGTATATCTTGTGGCAGATTTGGTTAGATCTTTAATGGGCTTTACCTTTCTGGGCTTTGATCTCTATGGGCTACGCGCTTAATGTCTGAATAAGAGCTCTCATAGGTATGAGCCCGCCTGCCGCCAGGTACTTGCGGGAGCTCGGCTCGGGAGCTCGGCCGAGAAGTCTTCAATCATCCCGATATCACCGTCTTGGAGGTCGGCTCAGCTTCATGTTGGGAGGTCGGCTCAGGAGGTCGGCTTCTGCAATCGACGGGGCTGGTGATATGGGAGGTCGGCTGGGATGACCTCCCAGATGTCCTCCGAAGGCCGGGTCCTCAACTAGGTGGGCTACCGAGAGTGGGCTGAGCCCATCCTCAATCCGAGGGTATCACTTAATATCACACGTCTTAGATTCAAAATGTCTCATTTTGGTGATAATAAATAATATTGAACTGTTTCAGTTCTAGTTATTATTTCCTTGTATTCGTAAATATCAAACTGGACAATTAGTCATCCAAGATACAAGTTAGACCGCAAAACTATCTATCCAAAATGTCCGACCAATTTACAGATTGAAACTCTAGCTCGTTGTTAAATCCAACCAATGAGCATATCAAATGCATACGTCAAGCTTGATTTGTCAGAACGTTACTAGACAATTCAATGTCATCCAACAAAAAAAAATTATTTGCAGAATCTTTTTCTCTCGTGAACCAAATTTTTAGAAGTCGTTTGTTATCTTATTTAGATACAAATCAAGATGCATTTATTACGACGTATTATAAAGATAAAGGAAACAATAGACAACTTGCTTTAATATCAGATCTCATTACAAGTGATTGTTGGAAATGATTTGACAGTTGAAAAACTCAAGTATAAATATGGAGACTCAATGCTGAAGAAAATTACCAAAAAGCGTTTATCAAGCTATCATTCTGATCATATGCGCTCAACATTATATGCAAAGTCTTTAGCACGCAAATCTTCTAATTTTTAGCTGGTCACATGGCACTCGCTTATATTTTTTTTATCAAATCATCTAATATTCGTTCAGTGTTACCTTACCAATTCTAGCTGCTCAAGCGAACTGTTAAAGAGTTGTGATTGTGTTTCTGTCTGGACCGATGGTTCAAAAGATTTTTTTATTGTTGTAGATACTAAATTTTTTATTTTAGGCAGTGTGATAAGCCTTATATCGAAGTAAATTTGTATAAAAATTATATAAATCGAAGTTTTTTTAAGTGAATTTCTTCCTAAGTGAAATAAAAATAGATATAGAATGAGTTTGCTTACTATATGTTCACTCTTTTATATCTGCCTACATTCATCTTTTAACTTGAATACATACATGTTCATGTAGTCTAGAAGTAAATAACGCAAGATATGACGGAAGTTCGAAAGCAACATGTTCATCTAATCTAGCAGAATAAGAAAAAAGACATAAATAGCTATCTACTATTTAGACAAGGTCAAATTGCATTTAAGTTTATTTTAAGGGTTTATAATTCACATCTTCTAAATACATATCTAATCCCAACAACACTAAGTTGGATATGCTTAAATTTCATTTAAACTCATAAATCAAAATGACACATTTCAAAATTACACAAAACAAAATCATTTAAAATTTATTCCTCAAATTTTTTTTTAAAAGTCCAAATGATTTCATAATGCATACCTAAGTAATTGTCTAATTAATTTGTTTTTTTAGGGAAAGGATTTGTCTAAAAAAAACACGTTAAACACCTTCTCTGCGCGGAAGCTTGTTATTACCATAATTATATTTTGACTGGTCAAATTTCACTCCGTAGGTTTGGCTCCTATAAAATAAAGTAAAACAAAACGTCATTATTCTAATGTTACAGCTATTATATATAATCACTTTGCTTAGTGTCTTCAAAATATAAATTAATATTTAAAAAAGACCCCTGATCTACTTTTTAATAGATAATTAATTTTCATCCCAACCACTAACGCTCCTCCCAATTTCTTTTTCTATTTTTTCAAAACTTTCTGGTAGGGGGCTAAATTTCGACTAGTCTCGTCTAAGAAGTAAGAAGAGTAGATCTCTTGTGAAACGGTCTTACGTCTCTTTATCCGTGAAACAGTTCAATTTTTCTGATACTCACGATAAAAAGTAATACTCTTAGCATAAAAAGTAATATTTTTTCATGGATAATCCAAATAAGATATATGTCTTACAAAATACGACCCGTGAGACCGTCTAACACAAACCGTTGCCATATAAGAATTATCTCTGCATGCTATAATATTAGATTTAAACTTTTCATACTAATTTCGTATAATTTATATATTACCAAAAAAAAAGTGTTGAAGATGGAAACAAAATCATGCAGTATGGAATCTCTTGTTCAATTATATTAATATTTATTTTATTAGCATAAATAATAAAATTAAAATTATTTTGTCTCTCGTTAGTCCTTGCCATGTCTTGTATAAATACAAAGGAAACGATCCGAAGTCCCTCTCCACTCTTTGCCCGAGCCTGACTATTTCTGCTCTTCTTTTTTGTTTTTCTTTTTTCTTTATCTTTTTTATTTTTTCCTCTCTTGGAATCCTCCCCTTTTGGAGGTGCTACACAATCGTGTACAGTTCTTCCAGGTAAATTTTTGATCTCATCTTTTAATTTTTGTTTCTTCGCCTTCTTGCAGCTGGGATGGAGGTGGGCTACTTCTGGAAAAACCTTTTTTCGTGTGATTTTGTAGTACTATTGCTGCGATTCTTGTATGTTGAAGTGGGCTCTGTTCGAAATGTTTTCCTGAAAATTACAAAACAAGTCTTTGATGTGAAGAAGCTTGAATCTTGTTTTTTTTTTTTTTTTTTGTGCGAATATATATATTTTCTGAGTTGAGTTCTTAGTCTGGTGACTTGTGATTGTATTAGATATGCTATGTATATGGAATTCGAAAAATGTTTGTCTTTTCAGATCTGTTAAATTTTCAGCTTAATTCTCGTTACATCTTTTAATATTTCAGCTTGGATCGTGAGATCTTTCTTGATTTGTTAACCCAAAGCGCGTCTTATTTCAGAAAGATAAAAACAAAAACAAAACTTTCGATTTTTTCTACAGATCTGTGTGTTTCTCGTCTATGACCACTGGAAAATATTTTTTAAATCTTGTATGTGCACTCTTTGTTTTGTCTGTAAGAACAAGTCAAAATATGCCCGACTCTTTTTTCCAATTTAGCCGCTTTGTCCGGATCTTAATCACTGAAAACAAAATCAAAGAAACAAATTTATAATATTCCCAGTTAATTCAGGTTGTTTGCGTCCCTCTTGTCTACGGATCTATCATATTCCTTTGTCTTGAATTTATTTTTCTAACCAAGATTTCACCTTTCTTACCATATCAGGGGTATTATTTCTTCAAGATATTTAAAAGATGAATCACTATGCAATTCAAAAAAAGGGTTTTGTTTCCTGTGAAGAGATGATAGGGATCACCACGGCCAGCGGTGGCGGAAGATCTATGGAGAAAAAAGAAACTGTTGTCTGCCCAAAACCGCGGCGGCTCGGCCTAATCCATACCACCCTTACCGACTTTTCTTCTATGAGACCTCTCCGATGGCATGTCAGGTAAATTTTGTAATATCACGTACCTTTTTCTGGTCTTTCATTTTAATTATTTTAAGCCTTCTTATTTTTTTATTTTTGTTTTCTTTGGTAACAGCCATCAGCAAGAGATTTGTGAAGTTAAAGCTGGAAATGAACTGCTTGACATCATTCTTGCAAAGGTTAGTTTTGCTATATAACCCTTATTTGGGAATGGATGGATCATTCATTTGGTATGACTTGCAATTAATAATAGTAGCTAAAAATTTGTTTCTTATTTAGAGCATTCAACTCGCCTCTGAAATTCGGTTTTTCAATCTAACAGGGTGGTTCTGGTGTTGATCAATCCGTTACCCATGTAGCCTCGTCGCCCCCATTTTTTCCCGGGTCACCGCCGAGTAGAGTATCTAACCCACTAACTCGGGACTCACGTTTCGGGGACGAAAAATTCACCCCCGTCTCACCACGTGCGATCCCAACTCCATCAGCAGAAGGGTCTGGTCTAGCCCCTTCCCCATCATCCACTCGCAAGGGTGGATGTGTTCGAGCAAATTTTGGTAACAATCCGGCCGCGAGGGTCGAGGGGTTCGACTGCCTCGACAGGGATAGGCGAAACTGCAGCATCCCGGCCCTGGCCTAGAGAGTGTACTTGTACAAAGAATCCAAGCCGATTTTCGACGAGAAAATGATTTTTGCACAATCTTGGTTGTGTGAGTAATAGGTGGATTATTGATAATTTTTGTCCAAAAAGTGTATATATAATGTTATTTCGGAGTGTCTGTAATTAAAGGAAGTCGTTGTATTAACCGATTTTACCCCCCTCTTTGTAATGGTGTAAGGGATGAGGGGGATTCTTGGTAATTTGTGTCCATTTTGGGGGGTCATTGTTGAGATTTGATTGTATAATAGAGAAATTTACATGGTATCGAGTCGTTATCTTTTGTAGCCCCATTTGCTTTGTATATATTATGGGAAAAAACATTATAATTTTATAGATAAATACAATGTATTCAATTGGTTCCAAAAGTTGCTATAATATCATGCTTTGAATGATGATGCGTGTCTCGTTTGTTTGCCATGCGAAAACAAGGAATATTATTGTGTCAGTGGGTCGATTATGATAGGTTTGGATATATAAT
Source organism: Primulina tabacum (assembly GCF_025594145.1). Taxonomy (NCBI): domain Eukaryota; kingdom Viridiplantae; phylum Streptophyta; class Magnoliopsida; order Lamiales; family Gesneriaceae; genus Primulina; species Primulina tabacum. Next base: position 47,930,101 of record NC_134553.1, on the reverse strand, counting down.
TTGAGTATGTCTTTTATGAGATGGTGTCAACTCTATCTATATTTACAATAAAAAATAATATTCTTAGCATAAAAAGTCATATTTTTTCATGGATTATTTAAATAAGAGATCCGTCTCATAAAATATTTTTGCGTGAAACCGTCTCACAAATTTTTGCCATATAATTTTGGTTCCTTGATTTCAAATTTTTCCAATATGATTGATTTATCGTCTTCTATAAATAATAAAAATATGGTTTCATGTTCCACATAATTTGTGAGACGGATATCTTATTTGGGTCATCCATAAAAAATATATTTTTTTATGCTAAGAGTGTTATTTTTATTGTGAATATGGTTAGGATTGATCCGTCTCACAGATAAAAATTCGTGAGACCGTTTCAAAAAAAACATATTCCCTTCCTTTTATACGTATACACACAAGCATATTAAATTGCAAAGTTACAAGTTCATAATTAAAATCTAAAAGTTTATATATAAAAAAAATCTAAAAATAAAATAAAGAATTTTCCATCAAAATTAATGGTTAATTAAAAGAAAAATGACGTTTTTTTTAAATATATACTATTATATAAAAAACTGTCGACTAGAGGACATCCTCTTTTGTTTATCAAATTGCCCTTACACAAATATTTTTTTCTTGAAATTATCATTGTAATTTATTTTCAATATCACCCATCTCAAATTGAGCTATGGTCTCTCTCTAACTTCTATCAATTATTATTAAAATTAACATAAAAATACGCATTTAATAAAATTTAATTTTTTTTATATAATTATGATTATAATTTTATACACAAAGTGTGTGCATAATTTACTAATAAATAACAAAGTAAGTACACCTCTATTTTGAAATATTGTAAAGTAAAATTTTATTTTTCTTTTAAAATTTTTAATATAAAATGAATAGTAATATTTAATTTTAAAAATTAAAAAAAAATGAAAATATTGATGAACAATAAAATAACAATGATAATAATAATAAATAACATTGTATAAATTCATATAAAAAATTGCTCAACCAGACCCAACCCAAACCCGAATCAACTCGATTAACCCAATTTTGAATTTTTTAAAATTTTTTTTAAAAAAATTAAATAAAATTCAAAAAAACTTAATAATTTAATTCAAACACATAATAACAAAATCTCTCTCATATATATGATTTAAATTTGAAAGTCTAATTGTAGAAAAATAAAGTATATTTACTAAATCAAATATACGATTGTTTAAAAATAAAAAAAAAATGTACAAAATAAATATTAAATTATGAAAATTTATGATATAAATACATAATAAATATTTTTTCAGACATACAATATATAAAAATGTATGAAATATTTATTAATTATATTTTTTAAAAAAAATCAACTTTTTCGGGCAAGCCAACCCAACCCGATCATTTTTTTCGGGTCCAATATGATCTGACCCGAACCCGAAAACCTCAAACCCAAACCTATTTTTTTATTGAACTGTATCGGATTGATGAGTCGTGTCTGATTTTGACATCTCTTGCCAGAGATTCCCAAAAAGTGATGTAGACATTAAAATAGAGTTGGTCTCTTGTGAGACGATCTCACGAATCTTTATCTGTGAGACGGGTCAACCCACCAATATTCACAATAAAAACTAATACTATTAGCATAAAAAGTAATATTTTTTCATGGATGACCCAAATAAGATATTCGTCTCACAAAATACAACCCGTAAGACCGTCGCACACAAGTTTTTGCCTTATATTTAAATGTTTTATTAAGAAATTATGTAAGAAAGATAACATATTATATTTTACAATATATTTATCTTATTAATTTAAATAATTGTATCAAAACCGAAATAATCGATCAAAATAACTGAACCATTTCTTAAGAAAATCGAACCGAACCGAAGAAAAATGGTCGTATATCGGAATATATATTTGTAAAATCGAAAACCGAAAAAACCGAAATAAAAAACCGAAAATCAAACCGAACCGATCAATGAACATCGTTGATGCCGTTAGATTTTGACCTGGGCATGTATTTTTGTTCTCTTTACATTAATCTACTTGATTGATTTTTATCTTTGAATCAATCCCTTAAATCCTCGGCAAGTAAAAGCTTTATTTATGTACAAATAAATATATATTGATGGGAAAAGACTTGAACTCTTTTATGAAAAATAATGGTGGCAACAATATGGTAAACGGTAATATAATTTGATTGATAATTAACATCTAACAAATATTTTTACAAGTAATAATTATTCTGAATCAGTCAGATTTGATGTTAAATAAGTTAATTAACGATTACATCCAATAAAATGATAAGACAAGAGTCAAAGATTCAATGTTACAACGTTGACCCCATGGCGCGTTGTTCACTTGCTATAAATTGCGTGGGTTATACATACGAACTCACACTGCAGCTTTAATTTCCTACTTTTCCCACTCAGTTTGATTTACTTTTTCACAAATTCACTGAGAAAAAAAAGAGGGTAAAGCGAGGAAGTGAGGATGGAAGAAAAAGGGTCGTCTTTAGTTCATCTTCTGGTTATAGTATTGAGCTTAACTGCATTTGGATTTTCCATTGCTGCTGAACGGCGGCGTAGCACTGTAATTGCTCTCTTTTTCACTCCCTCTTTGTCGTTTGTGTGTGTATGCAAAAATGTATGTCGATTGATCCAGCATTTAACTGGTTTATGTAGATCATCTTGATTATTACTGTATTTTGGGTCTCATTTGGTTTGTTTCCTGATAAAAATTATAACTGTATGACTGTAATCGTTTCTATGATTGGAACGGTGTACAACGGAATGTCGATTTGTGCTGGAAATGATTTTATGTGAATGATTTTACAGGTTTTGTTTACTTTGGCTTTTTGTCTAAATATTGTATTTTTGTTTCTTCTCATATGATGACAATGCTGAGTAGTTGGATGTTCTGTGGACCTTTATACGAAATTAACTATAATTGATGACTGATTAAATATGAAGTGGTGTGATGCACTTATGTTGCCTTTTCGGAAAAAAAAGATTTTATTTTTTCCTCTTTTTTGCGCCATTTTATACACCATTCAATGAGATTTGAACAGGCCAAGTCCCGTGAAAATGAGAGTTGCACCAACCCTTGGTTAATTGGTTGGCCATGTAAATAGGATTTTTACCAGGATCTTGAAGTTTATCTTGTGTAGGATTCGAGGAAGTAGGGTTTTACTGATTTCCATCCCATATGCTGGTAAACGTTGGAAGGCTCTTGAATTCTTTGTTTCTTGGAAGAATAAAGTTGTTTGCCTATTCAAGCGTGAAATGCAAAGTGCTATAATATAGCATAAGTGAAAAGAAAATGTCGAGGACATATATTTTCTTGCATTTTATTAATATCGGAAGCTTCAATGTTATTTTACGAAGATATGATGTTATGAACAAATTTCTTACATATCTACTCCACATTCTGAAATGAAGGTAGGATGCAATGAATTGTTTATCAAGTTACTTTGATTTAATGTCCTTGCAAAAACTCGAAGATAACCTTGGCCTGTAATTTCCATGACTTACATTGCTGATTGCTCATTAAACAAAAACATATGTTTCTGTTTGGTCATGCTACACATAGTAAGAAACGAGAATATGTTTTCAGACAAAACTAGTTGTGCAAACCGATAAAATATGCAATTTCCTTCTGTTTGTAGAAGTGATTATAATTCCTCGTTTTCATTGCCCCAGTGACTCCTAGAAGCAATTTTGTTAGCTTTCTCCTGGTTAGGTGGCCGATATCGTGTTCTCTGTTCAATGAGTTCACATACATCCTTTGATTTCTAGACAAAGACCATTTTCATGGGCAGTATGTTGTTTATTTCTCACCTTCTTTCTTTTATAATTTATACTTTAGGTTTTCGAAATTGGGCAGCTATGAATTAAATTTCAACACATTTTCTTTGGCTTTGCGAGTTCCTTAAATTTCCTTGTTGTTTAGTTACTTTTGTTGTTAGTAGGTTTTAGTGAACATTGTTGGTATGGTTGGATGATTACAAGTGGAGCTCCCTCTCCGTGCCCCAATTAGCATATTTTATTTGCTTTAGGGTGAGGGAATGATTATGTATAGAATATATTAATGCAAACTTTGTATAATCGATCAAGATTCTGGTTACAAGTTTGTGGAAATGGTTTGCCTGCATTTGCATTCTTCTATGGTAGCCAAATTTGGAAAGGAAACATGTAGTAGTATAGTTCAGGACCGAGTCTCGTTATATTATTATGTACAATATCTTTTTCTCTGGAAACGAACAAAGAGAGAAAACTTGTGATGGATAGTACTTGAGTGAAAGATCCGGTTTTATTGGGGTCGATGCTGGAAGCAGCCATTTTGATCGTAATCTCCGGACATGGTCCTTTGAACATGTTTAACCTGCAATATGCTTGACTTGGAAAAAAAATTTAGCTTGCATAAAAAATAAGTTGTATCAATATTTGTAAGTTTATTATTTTGCTGCCGTTAGTATACATCCAACTTTGCTTTTGTTTGTTTTAGAATTTATCTCACCTGAACTAATATCCATAAAACATAGTGGGTCTACAGCACATTGCGCACAAGTTTGAGTATCAAGAGTAGATGTCAACAATGGGTTGCAATAGGTATACTTAGTTCTTGTAAGCATTCACATATGTGAATTCGATGATCCAGCATGATTTGGATGTCATTTTTTATGAGATTGTATTTGAGTTAAAAAAACATGATAAAATATTATCCAAAATTTTAGTGACCAAATGGTATAGTCCTTTGGATAAAACTTTTTTTCTTGATTTGGGATGGTGAAACACATTTGAGTATTGAAGCAAGCCATTTTGAAGGAGAAACATCCCTTTCTCGATGGGAGTTGTCAATATTGTGTGTGATGGCTGATTACCTGATGACAGTTCAACACTCGATTGGCTTGGTCAACTTTTGATTTAAGAGAATCGAATGTTAGCATTGTGCAACACATTTGACCACATGTTGGATAAGTATAGAAAATTTATGCGGATATTTTAGTGAAATGTGGTCAAGTCACTGGAGCTATGGAGTATTGGTAACACAAAATTTTGTCTTAAGGCGGTGCACCTTTTAGATTATTTACATATACCTTCCTGTAAGTGGATGTAAAGATACTATTTGATCTATAACATTGATAAACTGCCAATCAGGGTTAGATACCAACAATTTCGGTATCTTTACATTCATCTTATGGACAAAAAGACCGAGTTATCGGACCCAGGGAAATTTGGTATATGACCTTATGCACATTTCAGTTTCAAACTGCGACCTGTGTATTTGTTTAATCGTTTTCACATGCATAGGATCATGTGTTTACAGTTTTTAACCATTATCTTACACATAGTACCACATTTTTTGCAAGTGTGAAGGTTATGGATAACAAAAAGTGAAATATGGTTATAAATCTTAAAAAACAAAAGATTGATCAGGTCATTTTGCAAACTCTCCTTGAGCTTAACTTTACTTTACGGGTTTCTAATGTAAATTTGTGGCACTAAACAAGATCAAAATATATTAACCAGACAATTTGTTGATTATTCGAGCGTGCTGGTTATGTTTTTTTTTTCTTTGTCTCTTTTGCATCGGTTAAAGTTTACTTAAATTAGTAGCAAAACTAGGACGTAATGTAACAACCACGGGCTATCCCGATCTCGGGCTCCCTCTGAGTTCTTCTCCCTTATGGACTTTCTCATGTGCCGTCACTCATAAAATATCATCATCTCTGAAAAATGGGTTCCTTTCGCTTTCCCAACATTCGAACCCTGGACCTATAAGCTTAAGTACCTTGATTCCTACAATGTTGCTACCAATTGAAACCTGGAGATCCTGAGTTCGAGCGTTGGAGGAGGCAAAAATAACCGATTTTTCAGGGATGAGGATATTCTATAAGTGATGGCACATAGGAAAGCCCGTAAGGAGAAAGCCCAGAGAGAAATGTTACAATCACTATAGGAATCTAGGTACTTAAGCCTGAAAGTCTTAAGTTCGAATGTTGGGAGGAGTCGAAAGGAACTCATTTCCCAGGGATGGAGATATTCTATGAATGACGGCGCAAAGGAAAGCCTGTGAGGGAGAAGGCCCAGAGGGAGCCCGTTTACAGGATAAGGCCCAGATGGAGCCCATGGTCATTAAAAAACGACCATGGGCTACCCCAATCTTGTACTTCCTCTGGGGCCTTCTGTCGTAAATGGCCCTCTCTGGTGCATTCTCCCTCACGGGCTTTCCCATACGCCGTCAGTCATAGATTATCAAAAAATGGTTTTTGTTTCCCTCTCCCCACAGTTGAACCCCAGACCTCCAAGCTTAAGTACCTAGATTCCTAGAATGTTGGTACCAATTGATACTTGGAAGTCCTGGGTTCGATTGTCGGGGGAGACGAAAGGAACCTATTTTCCAAGGATAATGATATTCTATGAGTGGCCGCGTATGGGACAGCCCGTGAGGGAGAAAGAGCCCATTTACGGGAGAAGCCCCCAGAGGGAGCCCAAGATCGGGATGGGCTAACGACCATAGGCTGACCCAACATGAACCTCAACTCATATCCATACACCACTATTGGGCACGAGTAGTAGGTTTTTCCAGCGTGCGACATAACTCATGTACTGACACTCATAGAATATCACATCCCTGGAAAGTTGTTTCTTTCGTTTCTCTCAACAATCGAACCCGAGATCTTCAGGTTACCAACACTCTAGGAAATCTAGGTACTTAAGTCTTGAGGTCTTGGGTCACAATTGAGACCAACACTCTAGGAATTTAGATACTAAAGCTTAGAGGTTTTGAGTTCGAGTGTTGGGGGAGGCGAATGTAAACACTTTCTAGAGTCGAGGTATTCTACGAGTGAGAGTACATGAGTATAGGCTACGGCTCATGCTGGACCAATCTACGGTCCATAACCAGTAGTGGTGCATAGGTATGGGTTGATGTTCATGTTGGGTCAGCCTACGGTCCATGGTCGTTACACGTACGTTGGCCAACATGGTTCAGCAGGACTACTGCTTAATAGTTGTACTTAAAATTGTTTTGAACTTAGCTTAGCTATGATCCGGGCAATGTGTATATCGTACTAGTTAGCTAGTAGTCCGCGTCATGTTTGAGTTATCAGCATAGAAGTAGTTTCAAGTGTAAAGGCGTGAGCTTGTTTTATATATTTTTTTCTGTATAAATGCCTATATTCAGCTGAACCCAGGGCGTTTGTAATTATGGTTGTATCTCTCTCTCTTATTCTTTGCATGACAGGGCACTTTAACCGTAGAAGAGGTCACTAATCGAACATATTGTGTCTACGAGTCCGATGTTGCCACAGGATATGGAGTGGGGGCATTCTTGTTTCTTCTCTCAAGTGAATTTTTGCTTATGGGCGTTACTAAGTGCATGTGTTTCGGAAGGCCTTTGGTTCCTGGTGGAAATCGTGCCTGGACCATAATATATTTTGTCTCTTCGTGGTAAGATAGTGAATTCTTTATATAGAGTTGTCTTTCGTTTCCGTATCTTCCTTAATTTCTTGTTCTTTATGCATATTTGCGTAATCGAAGAGAGTAAGCTAGTACATTTTTCGCTGCCTTTTTCTAGCTCATTTAGATTTAATAACAAGTTTTATGCAACTTAGTAGTTTGTGCTTTATATTTCTAATGATCTATCCAAAACTTTGTAGGATGACATTTATAGTAGCAGAAGCATGCCTGATTGCTGGTGCTAAGAACAACGCATATCACACCAAGTACCGTAATATGCTCTTAGCGGATAATTTTTCTTGTGAATCTTTACGGAAAGGCGTATTCATTGCTGGGGCAGTCTTTGTGGTTGGAACGATGGTTCTGAATGTCTACTACTACGTGTACTTCTCTAAAGCTACCACTCAACCTGCTCATAAAACTAATCGTGCTTCTTCGACGGTTAGCATGACTGGGCGAGTATAGATTTTCAACTTGAGACTTAAAGATTGCTGTGCAACGATATCTAGTCTACTAAATGATGATTTTTGGTTTTCAGCTGATAGGGCTATATTGGGATTAATATCACATTAAATTCAGTTTATTTATTTTGATATTCAAAGGTTTTACTGTTTATTATGATAATTTTGATGTAATGATTGTTGTGTTGGTAATTACTAAGTTGGTAATTTTGAGCGATGTCAATGTACTAAAAACGACTAAAATTGAAAAAAAAAAATTAGTGTACTAAAACTATAATTGATTGATAACATGACCAAAAATGAAAAACATTCGAGCGATTGAACCAAAACTATTATTCATCCCTGCAACCAATTTCTCCCCTCTAGTATTGATTTCCAAAGTTTAAGAGATTTTCTTTCAAACGAAGATGTGACGGTCGCTATGAGTTGTGAATTTGAGTCCCACTAACCTTATTGCATGGTAAGAAACCATACAAAAACCATACAAATATATTGTATGTTTACTGCCCAATATCATGTTAAAGTTTATTTTAAAAAAAAATTCTGTCACCACACAAAATATTTTATAAAATTATTATCCCTTTGGGTGGTTATAAATTATAATATCTCTATCTTCAACGGGTTGTCCCCGCATCATATTAAGAAGTTTGTTGCTGAATTAGTGGCGAGAGAGACAAATGAATGAGGCAAAAGGAAAATGGCAAAAAAGCAATGAAGCTAAGAGGAAAAATGGTAAAACGAAGAGTAAAACGACAGCAAGAGAGAAACAAATCCAAGGTACAAAATCTAAAAAGTCCTTTGTGGTGTGCAGAAGATCAGACAACCCTTTTCATTTCAAAATTGAAATACTTTTATTTTTTCACAGACAGAGCCAAACAATCCTCTAGACCATCCATTTGGAACAAAACCCGATAATCCACAATCTTGTATTAGAGATCATATATTGTACTTTCTGAGAATGTACTAAAATTATTATATTTCTTTATATCTTTATATGCTCAAACTGTGCATGATATACGTAAAAAAAACAATTATTTTTGCATACTTTAAAAACAAATACATTTGTTGAAAGACTCTTGAAAAGTCGGGGTTGGCTGTTCCGGTTAAATATTAATAGTTGACATTACTATATAAATTTATTTGTTATTCCCCTCATTTATATTCTTATAGTACATCATTTATTAGTAATAAATGTACTTGTTGGCCATTTATTTCGTACAATGATCACTCAAAATTTCTAAAATGTCAGAGATGAAATTAAAAGCTAGCAAGCATCAAGTTTCCATCATGTATTCATGTCAATTAAATTCTTAGGCCTATCCTATCAGCCTCATGTCCTTCCCCCTTTATAAAGCTCATACAAAGCGCAATAAAAATAGTAAAGCTTGAACTCACGCTGACCAGGAACAAATCCTGTCGCCGGAATACAAGAAACTGAAGTATTTTTTACATGTGGGTTCACCGGCGATGTCATTATCCGGCGGAAAAACACAGGTTTTGCCCTCGTATATTGCACTGTTTCTTGTCATCTCAATTGTGCATACATGGAATTCCTGCCAAAGCAAGGTAGTGGCAGTAAGGACATTTCCAGAACAAGCTCCTTCCCCTTCTCATCCTCCCAAGAATCAAACTACAATTTCCAGAGAGCATTTCAATGGCAGAAATGGTACATTTCTTGATTACAAAAGGAGAATACCAAGTTGCCCAGACCCTCTTCACAATTAGTGGAGTTAATTGTTTTAGCTTTTTGGTTTATTAATCTTACTTTGTTCATTAATTTCTGTCCAAAATACTCAGGTTTCCTCGTATTTTCACTCATGATTCTAGGAAGTAGGAACTGAATGTTGAATGAGTAAACCGTGAGTATTTTGTTTTTAAAAAAATGGATGATCGAGAATATTATATAATATATATAGGTGAGTTCTTGAAATTTGGTTTTGTAATCACGCAATTAGGTATATTAATAACTCAATGCCATCATCTCTTGATTATATTTCGTCTCCAAATTAAATGAGTACTTCGTGGGGACAGTTTTATTATAACTGCATTGATGCCAATTAAATCCAATTCTTTCACCATTAGAGCAAACTTTACTGACTTTGTTTCTCAGAGCCTCGTGAAGAAAGCAAATCCAGTGGAGGTCTTGTTCTTTTTTATGATTAGAAACACACGACTTTACAAAGATTTCAGACACGGTTTTCAATTTTAGTATTGCTCAAAGTACTTGCTGATATATTGCATACGAGGAGGAAAAATCCTACTTTTTAAAATTTCTTGTTACGTTACCTCATTAATTCCCCACATTAGTCATCAATGGCAGGCTAGCTAGGGCTTCTTTTTCATATTTCTTTCCAAATAATGGCCAAAACACAGGAGTGATGGGATTGATTACTTTCACCGGAGCAAACATTGATGAGATTGATGTCAGAATTTTTCTCAAAATCATGTTTTCACGTATATATAAATATGATAATTAATATGTGGAAGCGGATCGAGCGTTACCTCCGGCCATCGAGAAATTTGTAAGTTTTCTGATTTCCTTTCGGTTGAAGTCTGTTGAAGCCTTCTAAGCACTACACAATCTCTTTAGATGGTGTATTTTTCTTATGAGGTATCTGTACTTACGGACCTCAATCGCTCTAGTTATAGGCGTTTCTCATACCATCGATGAGTGTATCGGGAGCCGAGATTCAGAAGAAGAAACATGTACGTATCTCAAGTTTCTAAAGTTGAGCACGTTTGTCAAAAATTGTAGGTAATGGCCGTCGCCATTTCCTACACGTCTTTCCTTCTTCTGAGTAATATGGGTCATTTTTTTTCTTACATTCTCCCACTTGACCCATATATCTCATTTACCATAGGAGAAAACAGAACACATGAATCATGGCGATAGTTCCTCTAGAAGCGAGTATTATCTTCCATGTATCACAATGCATTATGTATCTCAAACTGTATAACTTAATGAATAAATCTTATATTTATTCGAGGTCTAACTTTATTGATATTTCTCAAATAAATGAATGTGTACACAATAAATATGAGAAAATATCACATAGTTTCATTAACTTTGTTCTTACAACAAAATTACATAAAAGAACCAAGTCTCATTCTTTCTGTATGATCCTTAAATTTTAATGGTGGCATGCCCTTAGTCAAAGGATTCGCAATCATCAATTCAGTGCTAATGTGCTCAATAAGTAACTTCTTATCTTTAACACGTTCTCGTATGGCTAAATACTTAATGTCGATGTGCTTGCTTCGACTACCACTTTTGTTATTTTTAGCCATAAAAACAGCAGCTGAATTGTCACAATATATTCTTAATGGTCTAGATATAGAATTCATAATTCTAAGCCCTGAAATGAAACTTTTCAACCATACACCATGTGAGGTTGCCTCAAAACAAGATACGAACTCAGCTTCCATAGTGGAAGTAGCAGTCAATGTCTGCTTTGCACTTCTCCAAGATACAGCTCCACCAGCTAGCATGAAAATATATCCTGAAGTGGATTTTTTTGAATCAATGCAGCCAGCGTAGTCTGAATCAGAGTAGCCAATTACTTCCAAATTCTCAGTTCATCTGAACATAAGCATATAATCTTTTGTCCCTTGAAGGTATCTCATGACTTTCTTTGCAGCTTTCCAATGGTCTAAACCTGGATTACTCTGATATCTTCCCAACATCCCAACAACAAATGCAATGTCAGGTCTAGTGCAAACCTGAGCATACATCAATCTTCCAACAGCAGAAGTATAAGGAATGTTTTTCATTTGTTCCCGCTCTAGATCATTCTTTGGGCATTGGCTCAAATTGAATTTATCGCCTTTCACAACGGGAGCTATACTTGGTGAACAATCTTTCATCCGATATCTCTATAAAACTTTGTTTATATAGGTTTCTTGAGACAGACCTATAATATCTCGAATTCTGTCTCTATGTATCTTAATGCCAATGACATAAGATGCATCGTCCATATCTTTCATATCAAAGTTTTTAGAGAGGAATTGTTTCACCTCATATAACAGACCCTTATCGTTGGTTGCAAGTAATATATCATCCACATATAGTATAAGGAAACAAATCTTACTCCCACTGACCTTCTGGTATATACATTGATCCATGAGGTTCTCAACGAATCCGAATGAAGAGATAACATCATGAAATTTTAAATATCATTGAAGGGAAGCTTGTTTCAATCCATATATAGATTTCTTAATCTTACAAACCAATTGCTCACCATTACTAGAGAAGAATCCTTCAGGTTGTTTCATATAAACCTCTTCCTCTAGTTTTCCATTGAGAAAAGCTGTTTTCACATCCATTTGTTGTAAATCTAAGTCAAAATCTGCAACTAATGCTAGAATGATACGGAGATAATCTTTCTTAGATACAGGAGAAAAAGTCTCCTTATAATCGATTCCTTCCTGCTGAGTGAATCATTTAGCAACGAGTCTTGCTTTATACCTTTCAATGTTGCCTAATGAGTCTTTCTTTGTTTTGAAGACCCATTTACATCCAATGACTTTTACACCATCAGGCAACTGAACAAGATCCCAGACTCCATTAAATGCCATAGAATTCATTTCTTCTTTCATAGCATTAAACCATAGTTTTGACTCATTACAACTCATGGCTTGTGAAAATGTTTCATGATCATTTTCGATTCCGATGTTAAAGTCCGATTCTTGTAAATACACAACATAATCACTAGATATTGTTGATCTTCTTATTCTAGTAGATCTCCTAAGGTTGTTTGGTTGATCAACAATTTCTTGTTGTTCTTCATTAACAACTTGATTTACTGGATTTTCATCAGCGATTTCTGGAACTTCAGTAATCGGTTGCCTAACACTCATTTGGTCTTGAGGGGTATGAATAACAACCAATCTATCATTTGAATAAGAGGGTTGTGCATTAATGTGATCATTCTCAAAAACTATGTCATGATCACTCCCACTAATCAAGTCATTTTCAAGAAATTTTGCATTTCTTGATTCCACAATTCTAGTGTTGTAAGATGGACAATAGAATCTGTACCCTTTGGATTTTTCAGCATATCCAATGAAATATCCACTTATAGTTCTTGGGTCCAGTTTCTTTTCATGTGGGTTGTAAACTCTTATTTCAGAAGGACAACCCCAAACGCGTATATGTTGCAAACTCGGTTTCCAACCTTTAAATAACTCAAATGGCGTCTTTGGGACATCCTTAGTTGGAACTCGGTTTAATATATACACAGCTGTCTTAAGAGCTTCGGTCCACAAGGATTTAGGAAGTTTAGAGCTACTAAACATGCTCCTCACCATGTCCAATAATGTTCAGTTTCTGCTCTCAGCTACGCCATTTTGGTCCGTAGAACCAGACATAGTATATTGGGCAACAATCCCATGTTCTTGGAGAAACTTCGCAAATGGACCAGGTGCTTGTCCATTCTCAGTGTATCTACCGTAATATTCTCCACCTCTATCAGTTCTCACGATCTTAATATGTTTTCCACATTGTTTATCCACTTCAACCTTAAAAACCTTAAAGGCTTCAAGTGCTTCGTTTTTGTTATGAAGCATGTAGATATACATGTATCGTGAGTAATCATCAATGAAAGAGATGAAGTATTTCGGACTTTGCATGTCCATATCTGGACAACAAATATCTGAATGTATGATTTCTAATATTTTCGTACTCCTCTTGGCACCCTTTTTAGACTTATTGATCTGCTTTCCCTTAATGCAGTCCACACAAGTCTCAAAATCAGTAAAATCTAAAGTACTGAGTACTCCATCATTTACTAATCTTTTAATTCTCTCTATGGAGATGTGTCCCAATCTCCTGTGCCACAATATAGAGGAATCTTCATTTATAACACATCTTTTAATACCTCTTTGAACATGCATAGTGGTGTTATTATTTTGTAAAGAAATAGAGAAAAGACCATCAACCATTGTACCATTTCCAATAAGATTTGATTTATAAAACAAATTTATTGATTTATCCAAAAACTGAAATGAATAACCAAGGGGTACAAGTTTTGAAACTGAAATTAAATTCCTAGAAAAACTAGGAACATAAAATGTCTTTTCCGTTTTTAAAATAAAACAACTATCCAATATAAGGCAGCAAGTCCCAATCGCCTCCACATGCGAAGACATCTTGTTTCCTGAATAGATGCTCCACTCATTTCCTATTGGCTTCTTTAGGTTTTGCATACACTGTAAGGTATTTGTAACATGGATTGTAGAACCAGAATCAATCCACCATGTGTTATAAATCATATTAACCATATTAGATTCATAACAGACAAATGAAGTAGGAATAACTTTCTTTTCAAGCCAGTCTTTAAATTTATTGCAATCCTTCTTCTTGTGCCCCGTCTTTTTACAGAAGAAACACTTGGATTCTTTTTTAATGTCAGGTTGAGGTGGAATTATTCCTTTCCATTTTCCCTTGACTTTGGCTTGTTTATTTTACTTTTCGTGTGTAGTCATAAATACATTATCACTCGTTTCCATCAACAACATTCCTTCCTCTTGAACACACATGGTCATTAATTCATTAATTGACCATTTATCCTTATGTGTGTTGTAAGAAATTTTGAAGGGTCCATATTGCTGTGGAAGAGTGCATAAAATGTAGTGCACAAGAAAAGTCTCAGACATTTCCACTTCAAGTGTCTTGAGCCGAGCCGCTATATCCCGCATTTTCATGATGTGCTCTCGCACACCTCTCACACTGGTGAGCCTTAATGAAGAGAATTCCATAATTAAGGTGCTTGCAAGTGCCTTATCTGAAGACTGAAATTGTTCATCAATAACCTTCAGTAATTCTTTGACATTGTTATGCTGGTCGACAGAACCACGCATACCAGCAGAGATTTTGGTCTTTATGAACATTACGCAGAGTCGATTAGATCGCTCCCATTTTTCATAAAGATCAACATCATCCGGAATGCTGTTTTCAGTAATAGCAGATGGTTCGTCTTTCCGTATAGCATAATCAATATCCATCCACCCTAATTGAAGAAGAATTCTTTCTTTCCATATTTTATAGTTGTCGCCCTTTAGTTCGAGAATGTCACATTTCATATCAGAAAAACTCGCAGCTTGCATAACTGCACAAAATATCATATGCTTAAAATTTTGAGACAATTTCATGTTTTACCAATGTAATTCATGTTTTAAAAATCTAGTGACATAAAATTTGCCTGTGGGCTAAAATTTTAATTCAATAATAGTTTTCTATAATTTTATGATAAAACTATCAAAATGTATTTTCCTTAACTCCTGTGGGTAAATTAAGTAAAATATAATTTGATATTTTAACATAATTAGTTATATAAATATAACAAAAATCCATGTGGGGTAAAATTTATTATGTTTATATAATTAATTACAATTGATGTCCATTATGTGATCCAAATCCACTTAATGCACAATTTTTCATAATTAAGGATGCTGTCGCTATTCCTCAATTATTTAAAATTATACGGTTCACTGGACAAACTTTTGGCTTTACTTAATGCTTTATATAATAATTATTTCGCAATCAACACTTTCCAAGAGTGCTCCCAGGAAAGATAGGTAGTGCTAAGGCCCTTTAAATACCTAACTCCTAGACAGAGCAACGTTCTTCAGGGAGACCAGTGGCTAGTCAAGGCAGTTTAAACCGATCTATGAAGAATTCCCTCATATCATGTTTTCTTACGTCACCTTATAATTATTATTCAACTTAATTATCCACATTTATGTGAATTTTTATAAGCCAAAATTTTTTATTAAATAACTTTATATTCACATTTTTACTTAATATGAACAAATACGTTCCCCATCAGTTTTTTCTCTTCAATCAGAGTAGTGATAAAGTGGGGATCACATTTACATGAAAATGTGGGCTCCTCATCAGTTTTTCTCTTTTATCAGAGTAGGGATAAAGTGAGGATTATTTGTTCATTTGTGAACATCTGAAATATTTTATTTTAAATATTATATTCACATCTTACTTGATATGTTCATTTTAAACTATAAACAACTCAATATAATTTAATATGAACATTATGTGAATATCGATTTACCAAAATATTTTTCAATACAATTTGCATTTAAAAAACTTAAAAATAAATGCAAACATAATATTAAATTTGCATGTATACATCAAATACTTATCTATAATATTAGACATTATATATAACATGCAAAAATAATTTCTAAACATATAGGGAAAATGCGGATTTGGTGGTACTTGAATTGTTACTCATCATACGAATTGGAGAGCATGCTCCGTTGGGTAGTAGAGATTAACTTTAATTTGAAATTCCAAAATATAATTTCAAATCAATTTACTATTGCTATCAATTTGGAAGTTGAAATGTCATTTTCATATTTAAAATGATTTCACGTGGCCTCTCATCAAATTGAATTGCTAGCCAACAATACACATATATATATCACATTTATTTTGTTTGTTGAAATGTCATTTTCAAATTGTAAATGATTTCACGTAATGCTTCAAATATGAAGGCTGATGCTTTGCCTATTTCATTATATCGAAAACTTACAGTATCGTCTTCAACCTCTGGCAGTGTTCATATTTAAAATTTTCAATAACCTTCGTTGTGGTTTTTTTTTATTATTATTATTATTATTATATATATATATATATATATATATATATATATATATTCGAACTTCAAGCTTTAAGTTTCTTACTCCAAACTATCAAAATTCATATAAGAATTCCAGAAAAATTGAAGAACGTGTATATTCAAGGTAGAGATATGTTGCTCTGATATCAAATGTCAGAATTTTTCTCAAAATCATGTTTTCACGTATATATAAACATGATAATTAATATGTGGAAGCGGATCGAGCATTACCTCCGGCCATCGAGAAATTTGCAAGTTTTCTGATTTCCTTTCGGTTGAAGTATGTTGAAGCCTTCTAAGCACTGCACGCTCTCTTTATATGGTGTATTTTTCTTATGAGGTGTGTGTGCTTAGGGACCTCAATCGCTCTATTTATAGGCGTTTCTCATACCATCGATGAGTGTATCGTGAGCCGAGATTCAGAAGAAGAAACGTGTATGTATCTCAAGTTTCTAAAGTTGAGCACGTTTGTCAAAAGTTGTAGGTAATGGCCGTCGCCATTTCCTACACGTTTTTCCTTTTTTCTGATTAACATGGGTCATTTTTTTTTTTTTTTTACAATCTATACTTTCACTTCCCACAATATTGGCTCTCTACGCTATTTCGGAGAATTTATCTGCTGTCACATCAATGAAATTTGGTATTTGGATCCTCCAACTATATGCAACGTTCATGTGCAAATAATTACCGGCATCGAGATCGGCGACGTTGAAGGCGTCCTTTTTGGTGTCGCTCATTTTGGACCAAAAACCCTAAATCGGAGAAAGCAAAACCCCTGCGGGGGAGGCGAAGTAGGGCGACAGAGCGAGCTGTGTGCGGGAGAGTGAGAGGGAGAGGGGATAACACCAAAACGGGGAGAATAAATATAAATATATACAAACAATAAAAATAAATAAAATCCTTCACCAAAACCTAGCACGTATACTATTTATACGTGTAAGCTAAGGCCGCGTTTGGATCTTCTCTGTTATCCGACTCATTGGGCTTTAATATATCCGTGTTTTATGGGGCCTTTCGCGATTTTGTGTGTGAAGATTTCTGTCTATTTGATATCTGACCCAACCCAGCCCGATTCTCGAGATGCTTTCTTCCTTACATTAAGGATCATTTTGATCCAAATGTAGATAATTTTTAAATGGCAATGACGAGCTACTCAATGAAAGGGTAATTACTTGGAGCAATACCTTTCTAACCGAATTCCAAGCTGCTAGATCGACTGCTCGAAGTCCTCCTCAAGGGCGAGCTCTGACCAGCAAATGGAAGCCACCAGAAGCAAATGATTTAAAGATGAATGTTGATGCATGCTTCAATGAACACCTGAATCGATACAGTATAAATGGAGCACTACGAGACAACCAAGGTAGACTACTCCTGGCCTTTGGGAAACAAATTTCGAAACCAATATCAGTGCTTATGGGAGAACTAGAGGCAGTTCATGTGCAGATATCAAGTTATTATATGACAAACATATCCATGATGTCCAAGTTACAACAGATTCCTTATTGGCAGTGCAAGCAGTCACGACCTTTAAGGATGACATTAGCTATGTAGGATTACGGGCTTCGGTAATCAAAGATCTGGTCCAGAAGCCGGTAGTGTCAAGTCTTACTTATGAGAATAGATTAGCTAATAATGTGGCCCACAGTATTGCTCATTTTTCTTCTTGCTCCCACTCATCCTTTGTCTGGAAGAATGGCGAGTTTCCTCTGTGGCTAGTAAATCTTGTAACTCTTGATCTTTCTCAATAAAATTACAAGTTTTTGCTGTAAAAAAAAAACCCAAAATATACATAATACCTTGTATTAAATAATGATCTTTTAAAAATGGAGTATTTTTATTTTAAAAAAATTAAGCATAAAATTCCTGCAAATTAGTCATATTTGCGTGATCTTTAATTTAATATAGAAGATTTTATACATTTAGTTTTCGATATTTAACGGGGAGTAGGTATCTTACGAGAAAGTTTCACAGATAAGACGGGTCAATTCTATCATATATATATATATATATATATAATACAGATTAATGTTTTTGACATAAAAAATAATATTTTCTCACGGGTAAAAGTTATTTGATAAAGATACTGACAAAATAATATTTTAATTAGTCAGCTTGACCATTGAATGAATTGTTAAGAATGGGTTTTTGTGAGACCATCTCACGAATTTATATCCATGAGATGTCTTGACCCGACTCATATCTACCATGAGTAGTAATAATTTTTTATATAAAAAGTAATAATTTTTCATTAATTGAGTTATATTGAAAATCCGTATAATAAAATTAGTCAGTTAACGATCTCACGAGAACTTTTATATAATAAAAATACTTATTTTCATTACTAAACGACTATTCAATTGCATGAGTAGTCTAGTTGTTACTGTTATCAAAACTTGTGGCAAAGCCATTAATCTGTGAATGGAAATACTAGGCTATTATCTTGTATTACATTGACATATTTTTATCTATAATAAAGATTTGATATTTTAAATTATTCTATCACGTGGATATAAATTACTATTTAAATATTTTACAGTTCGAATATATACTGTAAAAAGCATCAGAATTTTTTTATTTTTTTATTTTAAATTAAAAGCATTAGAATCTAGAGAATTCGATTATGTTATGAAACATAATTTGCCATTCATGTGCAAGTCGAGGTGTTGACACACGACAAAGCATAAAACGTAGCCCTCAACAAAATAAAAAATAATAATAAGGCTACACGGACTCTCTTTTTCTTTCCTCGACTTAGCAAACATTCAGGCAGGAATTGTCTATTCAGTCCTTTTGTAGGCCTTAAGTATCCTTCGTAAGCCCAACGACCCAATAAATTTATCATTTTCTAAAAAAAAAAATTTACAACTCTTGAAGTTAAGAAAATTATTAGCCAATTTCTATAAAACAAAAACTTGTGTGAGATTGTTTAACGGGATAATTTTATGAGACATATATTTTATTTGAGTCAACCATGAAAAAATATTACTTTTAATGCTAAAAGTATTACTTTTTTTATTGTAAAGATAGACATAGTTGATATATCTCAAAAATAAAAATATATTCGACCGTTTTAAAGTGTGTACAAATAAATATGGAAAATCTATGAAGCTGGTCGAGATAAGGAATCTCTTATATATAGATGGAAATGGATGAATAATTTATATGATTACAATAATTATAAATTTTAAAAAAACATGATTTTTTTTGTTTTAATAGATATAGAGAGATCATTAGAGATGGTTTCAAAAAATAAAAACAAACATTGTACGTAATTCTATTTTTTTATTCGTACATAAATCTACTATAAAATGATTGATTATTTTTTCTACCATTATCAAAATTCAATATTTATATACTAATAATTTGAATCCAAAACATTATATTTCATAACTCTAATATTTTGTAAATGCTATATTTTAAAAAAAAAAAGGTTATGGTGTCAAATCATTAATTCAGTATATGGTAATAATTTTCAAGTGAAAAATATTATCAAAATGAATAATAATATTCAACATATATTTTCAAGAATTTATTAATTTAACATCGCAACTCACGTGAATGATTTACCGTTTATCTGGTATTTAGATCTCAAGTTTAAAATGATGTCTTGATTTCGAGATTTAACGATAATAAATTTCCCTCCCATCTATAAAAAAATATAGTATGACATATCAACATATTTTACTATATCTATTATATATATATTTTATTAAGGTTTAGCACATGATAATAACTACTTAGAAGGACATCAATTTTTTCTTCCATTATTACCATTATATGATACTAATATTACACTTTTGTTTTTTGTTATTTTTTTTTTTTAATTTCAACACACACTTTTTTTTATTTTTTTTATTTCAACAATCCAAATATTAATTTAGTCTCTCCATAAATTATCAAATTACACTTTAGTCCATCAATAATAATAAAAAAGAATTTGTACACACACATCGCGTGTGCATAATAACTAATATATCATTATATTTTTCCTACTCTGTTCAACAATAGCCCGAGAATAAGGATTATTGGTCAACCATTTTAAAATGGCAAATGTTATTCTATGAAGACGAAATATTCAAATGGAATAAAACTAAACCGTTTACCATATGTTATCCGGTCAAATCTTCATAATTTAATCGCGACTCCAAAATGTCAACTATAATACTCCACGACACAGCAAAAAAATAGTCAATCAATTTTTAAAATTTAAATTTTAATTAATTAATATCTAGTATGAAGATTTAAGGCAGAGCCTATTAAAACAATAATTTTTAATTAGTTTGCTATGTTAGTTACCTAAAGTAACCTTCCATGATAATGTGTTAATGAATTAAATTATATTATTGTGCACTTTGTGTGAGCTTCCCAAGATGCAGACTTTTGTAAAAATTACTTTGAAATTGACAAGTTGGCAAGAAAGATGATGATACGACAAAGTTGACTTGAAATAAGTAACTAATATACTATGGTAAAAATTTGTGTGAGATAATCTCACAGATCGTATTATGTGAGACAGATCTCTTATTTGGGTAATCAATGAAAAATTATTATTTTTTATGCTAAAAGTATTACTTTTGATTGTGAATATGGGTAGGATTGACCCATCTCACAGATAAAAATTCGTAATATCGTCTCACAAAAGACCTACTCATATACTAAAGTACACATGCTACCGCAAAAAAACATATCCTAACTGAAAATATAAATAAAAAAATCTACATGACTCGAATGACATTACTTAAACAGCAATTCTCGAAAAGGGGCAATTCTTAGCTACAAGCCTAAAAACGTCAAAAAATACTTGTCACGCCTCTCTATTTGGCTAAGAATTTATCTTCCAAAACATATATATATATATGTGTGTGTATATATATATATATATATGTATGGGGGATAAAGGTAAACTAAATAAGAGTAAATAAATTACTTCTTCAAAATTGGTATTTTTCTCCATTTTGTCAGCTCTGTGTGTCCCGTACTTGATTGAAACCCAAGGTCAACTCCAGCTCTATCTCAATTCCAGAGACCGAAGGATCCGGCTTGTATTCTTGACCGGGTTCGACCCGGTTCACCAAGTCCTGCTCCACAGTTTCAACAGAGGAAGAGTCTTGACTCCCCGCCCATTTCAGTTCATCGGAGAATTCTTTCTGATCCTCACCGGAATCCCATCCAGTGATGGTGAATTTGGTATCCGACTCGCAGATGAACTCAGCAGGTGGGGTCAAGTCAACGTTCTTCTTTGCTGAGCGTTTGAACCTTTGGCGGTTCTTGATGGTGAGACGGGAGGCGGCGGAGGCATCCTTCGAGAGGTGGCGGATGTCGCAGCCATGAAGTGGCATAATCGACTGTTTTGCGGAGGCCGATGAAGAGTCGTCAACGCCGGTGCTTTGCATCATAATCGGTGCACCTTTGAGCACCGCCTCCACCGCCGCCTGGCACTGGGGCCAATCGCCGGAGCTCATCAAGCCCACTGAACCTTGCACAGGGTTGATGATTCTCCCACAAGCCTCATACAAAAGTGACTCGAGAATCACTGCGGATTAATAAAACAAACGATCATCATTCATCACATTAAAGAACGAAATTCAACATAAAATTAATCATTCAAATATTTCTGCACGTTTGTGTACCTGGGCGGAGATGAGGTGGGCCAGCATCGATGAGATTGATGAGTCCGGCGCGGCCATAAAACTTTGCAAGGAAAAGAGTAGCATTAGCTTGTGACTGAGGGGAACTGATCCATAGAAGAGAAGGCCTAAGGATGCAATCTTCGGTGCATGCTTTGCGGAGAGCTCTGCAGCCATTGCAGCTCATTTTCATGGAGAGATTGAGGAAGGAGGACAATCGAAATTAGAGGGGAAAAATGAAAGGAAGGGATGCGGAGAATTGTAAGTAGGGGCTATTTATTTTGCAAAATGTGATGTCATGCCGGGTAACCACTAACCCCGCGATGGGAAATTTGTTGGTTGCTTCAACTTTTTATTTTTAGTAAATCAATAATTAATTGTTCAATTGAATAATCAAATAAATACAGTTGACAAAAACTTGTATGAGACGGTCTCACGAGTCTTATTTTATAAGACGGATATCTTATTAAGATCATCAATGACTTTTTTATTGTGAATATCGGTAGAGTTGACTTGTCTCACAGATAAAAATTTGCTAGACCGTCTCATAAGAGACACACTCAAACAAGTTACTGACAACTCACATGTACTGACGCATTTGAAAATATTACATCTATATGACCACTTAACTATTATTAACAACTAATTTAAACAAATATAATAAAATAATCCATAAAATTATTAGTATCACACAATAATTTTAATCGAGTTGTCCAGCGGTATTGGAGAATATTTCAAAATTCAAACTATCTATTTTTGTTGTAAAATAATAAAGCAAAAATTTGTGTGAGGCGTTTCACGGGTCATGTTATGTGAGACAAATCTTTTATTTGGGTCATTCATGAAAAAATATTACTTTTTATGTCAAAAGTATTACTTGTTATGTTAAGAGTATTACTTTTTATTGTAAATATCGGTAGAGTTGATACGTCTCACAGATAAAGATTCATGATACCGTCTCACAAGAGACATACTCAAATAATAATTACATCAAAAAAAATACAGCTGGCCTAATTAGACCGGTTATAAATAACTAAATAAGTAGGATAAACATTATTTTTTGGTCCTCATTTTTTTTAAAATTAAATATGCTAGCTCATATTTCCAATTTTGTTGCTAATAATAAATACTTGTACAAAAGATAATGAAACTCACGAGCATTGCCTGGTCGTCGCATAATTATATGATTTTTTTTTACAATGTGGTTGACATTTGACTTGGAATTAGGTAAAATTCCTGGAAAATTATTTCTCGCCAGCTTCTTATATTCTTGCAAAATCTGATAATTCAACTTTGTATTAAAAAAATTCATATTTTTTCAGTATCAGTTCTCAAACCTGGTTTGTAACATTTTTAAAAGATTTTTATTAAAAAATGTTATCACATGTAAGTACATATTAATCTTTATTTTCCTGTTTCATTAATTTCACGATAACAGAATTACATTTCATTAACAAAGTCGATTTTTTCATTTTCTTCTTGTATGTTTGCATCTGTGTAATTTTGGTCTTTTATATTATAATATTTGATCTTAGTTATATATATATATAAATGGGTATTAGTTATATCTAAAAAATTGGGTTTTAGTAAAAAAATCAAGTCTTAGTCCCAAACTTAAAATATTTGGTGATTTTCAATCATTTTTAATCGAGATTTCTCATGACCAGTACTTCACATGACGCGTCATGTTGGCGTTAAGTTAGGAACACATCGAAAAATTGATGAAAATTGAAAAAAATAACATAACAAATACAAAACTATAATGAACTAAAACTAAAAGTTGATTAAGATAACTAAAATCGCACAGAAATAAATACACTAAAATTACGAGTAATTTCCCATAAAAACTTGTTAGATTTGACCATTTTAAAAATTCAAACGTATGACTCCACGGATGACATTTTAGCACTTAGTCGTTTTACGATTAAATATTAATTTCAATGATGGAAATCAAGTTTCCATTTATCTTCTTATTCTACTACTTTAAAAATGTGGCCCTCCTAGTGTGGAGCCATGCTAGTTGATCATTTTTTAATTTGGACAAAGACAGACAGATTAAATGAATGTAGTGCACCCTTTCGCTGGAGCAGGTCGCCACATTTTCACTTTGTAATAAATATCAATATAATTTAAATCGTTGTCCTAATGTTGCTAATTTCCGGACAATTATGTCACGAACGCAATTTGAATAAGCGTGATTGGCTGGCCTGTGCTTGTGGTTCCCGACTAAAGCTAATTGGTCTATATATTGTTTTTAATCAAGTAATTAACCATGGTTTACCGCATAAATTGATTGATTAGTGCATTTAAGATAATACTTTAATAATCATGACTAACGATTGTGGTTTTCATGTCACATTGATCTTGAAACAAATGGAAATTATATGCAAATTAAGCAGTCGATAATTATCATGTAAATCTCAAGAACACGTTATTTTTTTGATGATTACATAAACTTTGAAACCAATGGAAGATTTCCTTTATTTGCAAATTCGTGCACTTGAAAGGAAGATAAAAAACTTGTATGGGACGGTCTCACAGGTCGTATTTTGTGAGACATAACTCTTATTTGGATCATCAATGAAAAAGTTTTACTTTTCATGCTAAGAATATTACTTTTTATTGTAAATATCAGCAGGGTTGACAAATCTCACAGATAAAGATTCGTGACATCGTCTCACAAGAGACTTACTCTGAAAAGAAATATTAGATTTGAAAGGGAACAATCAAAATTGAAATCCATAACTCAAATCTATTAATCCAAACACACGCGATGTAATATTTAAATTTATTGGATGCTTGTACATGTATTTTATATACATATAAATATAAAAAACATGGATTGAAGTGTGTACGTCATCTGATGGAAATTTTCGACATAATTTATTTTTATTGTGGCTTTTCGAATCATGTTGGGAGAACGTTGGCAGGTTGCCGCAAGGGTTACTTCTTCATATTTTATTACTAAACTTTTATCTCCAAATTATTTAACGAAGTAATTAATCAGCCAAAACTCGTCACAATCTCTTTCCTATTTTTTACGTAAAACCTGTGAGACGCGGCGACTAGTGGATTGGAATATTCAATTTCGAGAGTGCGTAAGCGCTTACGCAAGTACGCATAGATTCTGTCTCGATCCTTTGAATATTCTTGAATCTTAAGTGGATGATTATTAGTCATAGTTAACGAATGGAGTCGTTCCGAAATGGATCCGATATAACCCGATTCAACATGAAACCGGTTAATATGGTTTAAGGTTGAACTAATCCAATATTCTAATTGAATTGGATTGGTTTTTAAAAACTTTGGTCCGGAATAGAAACAATCTGGTTCGATAACAATATCAGATCCGCTCCAGTATGAAATCGACTTCAATCCAGTACGAAACGAGTGCTTTTATTAAAAAAATTCTTAATACTTTTTAGAATAAATTTCACTTGTAATACTATATATAACAAATATTTTTAAAATGATGTCGTTATCATGTCTTGTGTCGGATGTATGTAACTTATTTATCCAAATTGAATGATCAAAGTCACGTACAACCAATTATTATTGGAGTGGTAGTATCACTTATAATCCACTCATAATTTAGTATCAACTCGGATGCCACACTACAATATCGATCAAATTATTCAATTAATTGATAACATTAATTTGAACACTATTATAAAACTCAATCACGGTGTATCATTATAATATATTGAAATTTTGCAATTTTTATACAATTTTCTAAGCATACAATTTAAGAAATCAACATTTATATTTGGCATGTGTGCTGATGAAATATATTTGAAATTTTTTGCTTTGGAATCAAGTACTTTTTATTTTATTTTCTATGACCTGAGAAATTGTAGCCGTTATCTTTCGTCGCGTACTGAGTAAATTTCAAGGCTAACGCAGTAGTTGCAACAAGCATGCTTAACAATTCCCCGATCCGATTCCGACCGGTTCCGTGTCAGTTAGTTTCGGAACCGATTCGAAAGTAAAAACCTTGGGACCAATCCGAATCGGAGATCGGTTCAGTAATTTATAGACAGATTCCGGGTCTGATTTTTATAATTTTTAATAGAAAATTACTTCTATTAATGAGAAATTTTTTTATTTAGTATTTTGAGTGGAAATAATAATGGCTAATCATAAAAATAAAAATAAATTACTAAAAATTGATTTTCATAATTGAAAATCTAAAATTCATTACGGTTTATTAAAATATATTTTCAATACTCCAGATCTTCGTCAGAGTTTGATCTTTGAAATTCGTCGATCTCTCCAGGGATCCTATTCTTTTTTCGACTGAAAACTAATCTTGTAGCGTTATCATGCTAAGTGTTTCTGATTTTAAATTAGTTTTTTGTTTATCAATGATTCTTCCACACACTGAAAACATGCATTTACTTTATCACCAAAATTTAACGGAGGCCAAATGGAAAGCTAACAATATGAAATGCAAGAGAATGCTTGAAAAAGATAATATTTTCATGTATTTGAAATGAGTAATTGAACACATTATTTATAAGCATCAAAATGCACACCAGGAGTCATGCAAGATTAATTAACTCAATCAATCTTCCAATTAACTCAAGAATATGAAGAGCCAAAAGTTTTCAATTAATTCAAGAATGTGGAAAGTCAAAAGACACTACCATAATAAAAAGCCGCAACTAACTCAAGAATGTGAAGAGCCAAAAGACACACCCACGTTCATGAGACATAATTTTTATTCAAACTCTAAATTTGATTCAAATTTCGATCAAAGAAAATATCGTACTTTTTGCTTTTGAAACATTTGGATGCAGTTTGAAAGATTTTGTGGGTTCAAGTTCATTGATCAGGGTTTGACTGAAAAACTCTACAAGTTTTCAAAAACCGAAGTTACAAATCACGAAGTCGGGTTTGCATACTTTTCTAGTTATAGATAGGCTTCGACCTTGGAAGCCAACATAAAAACTGCAGATTTGAAGAATTCCATATCTAACATTATTAAACTTATTTAATTTATATGGAGTGAAATTGAATTTACTTGACTTTCTTCCGTGTATATATATATATATATATATATATATATAAAGAATGCTGGGTGGTGGAGAGAACCATTGGGTTAGTGAGATTCTACCTATGTGGGCACTACCCTCACTTCATTTCAACGGGTAAGATATTGCCACACATACAATTTCAAAAAAAAAGTGGGTCCTATATATGCATGGGCAAATTTTGGCCATCCATCTTATTATGAGGACAATGTCCACGTGGATAGGATGAAATAAACCGCCCGCCCGGCAGAAATGTATGCCATCTCAGGCACATAATTAGGATCGAACAAGTAAAAAGGCAGTTGACAAACAAAACTCTAGTTAGCTATTTACTAAGCAACGCAAAATTAGGTGCTGCGGCTGTCACAAAATTCGCCTTCTTAACGAACCTCCCTTTCATTCGGGGCCTCTTCTCCGCGTTCAATTTCCGAACTTCGTACCTTATTTTCTTCGAGTACAACCTATTCCGGCGCTTCTTGTTGGGAAATTACCCCGAAGTGATGCCGATCACGATGATAATATAGTGCCGAAATTGCGGAATAAAATAATCAATCAACAAGAACACAACGATTTACGTGGTTCACCCAAAATAGGCTACGTCCACGGAGCACTGCAACTTTTATAACCGGAAGAAATATTACAACAAGTGTATACACCAATACACTAAATATTCCTCACACTCCCAAACCCGAGTATACCGAGAAAATAATTTATCTAACTCACACAAGAGAATTCCCGCACTCAAGAAAAAATACACTCTTTTTTTCTATGCACTCTCTTTTTATCAAAGTTGAAAAGCTTTTGATTTTGGGATACAATAACTGAAGGAGTTGAGCTCTATTTATAACCAGAATTCTTAAGCCAAAAGAGATCTCCCGATGTGGGATTTCATTTTCTGATTTTTAAATTCCGCGTGGGCCCCACCTTATTAAAAAACTCACATAACAATTCTCCCACTTGAAGACTTGATTTCAATCATGTCTTCACACCATCATTGCAGCAGCTCATATATCTCCATTTATACTTGCAGTCCGACTGAAGTTGAACACAACTTCAGTTTGTCAATGGTT
Source organism: Primulina tabacum (assembly GCF_025594145.1). Classification (NCBI taxonomy): domain Eukaryota; kingdom Viridiplantae; phylum Streptophyta; class Magnoliopsida; order Lamiales; family Gesneriaceae; genus Primulina; species Primulina tabacum. Next base: position 47,901,811 of record NC_134553.1, on the reverse strand, counting down.
ACTGTCTTTGTGAGCATATCGGCTGGATTCTTACTTCCAGGAATCTTCTCCAGCATCAAGATTCCATCTTCCAGCACCGATCTGATGAAATGGTACCTAACCTGTATATGCTTTGTCCTAGCATGATAAACATGATTTTTTGCTAGATGAATAGCACTCTGATTGTCACAGTGTAACGTGTTATCTTCAAGCTTCTGACCCAATTCTTCCAGAAAGGATCTCAACCATATCATCTCCTTGCTAGCTTCTGTAACTGCAACATACTCAGCCTCAGTAGTCGAAAGTGCAACAATCTTTTGCAGCTTAGACACCCAGCTTACAACTGTACCACCTAATATGAACACATATCCAGTAGTACTTTTCCTGCCATCCAGGTCACCACCCATATTGGCATCGACAAAACCCTGTAAGCCCAATTTTGACCTCCTGAAGCATAAAGAACAACTAGCAATACCTTTCAAATACCTGAGAATCCACTTAACTGCTTCCCAGTGTTGCTTTCCTGGATTACTCATAAACCTGCTCACGACTCCCACTGCATGTGCTATGTCTGGTCTTGTACACACCATTGCATACATGATGCTTCCGACAGCAGAAGCATAAGGAACCTTATTCATATAAGCCTTCTCCTGCTCCGTCGATGGTGATTGTGCTTTGGTTAGTTTGAAATGGCTAGCCAAAGGAGTACTAACAGATTTAGCTTCATCCATATTAAATCTGCTAACCACCTTTTTTACGTACTCTTCTTGAGATAACTTCAAGAATCCATTCACCCGGTCTCTAAAGATCCTCATTCCAAGGATTTGCTTTGCAGCACCCAAATCCTTCATGGCAAATTCCTTTGATAAATCTTTCTTGAGTTTATCAATTTCTTCCAGACAAGCTCCAGCTATCAGCATATCATCTACATATAGTAGTAGTATGATATAAGAACCGTCGAACCTTTTCACATAACAGCAGTGATCAGCTTGACACCTTAGGAAACCATTTTCACTCATGAATCCATCAAACTTCTTGTACCACTGTCTTGGAGCTTGTTTGAGACCGTACAAGCTCTTCTGAAGTTTGCACACCATTCTCTCTTTTCCCCGTACTTCAAAGCCTTGTGGCTGTTTCATATAAATTTCTTCATCTAGGTCACCGTGAAGAAACGCAGTCTTTACATCCAACTGCTCCAAATGTAAGTCTTCCTTCACCACTAGTCCAAGTACTGTCCTGATAGTGGTTAATTTAACCACCGGAGAGAAAATTTCGGTGTAATCAATTCCATCCCGTTGTTGGAAGCCTTTTACAACAAGTCTTGCCTTGTACCGCTTGCTACCATCATGCTCTTCTTTTAACCGGTACACCCACTTGTTATGTAACGCCTTTTTGCCTTGTGGAAGTTCTGTCAACTCCCACGTCTGATTGGATGACAGTGAATCCATCTCATCCTCCATGGCCAACTCCCACTTGGTTGAATCATCATTTTGCATTGCCTCTTCATAGGTCTCCGGTTCACCTTTGTCTGTCAGCAAAATATAGTGAAGTGCAGGGGAGTACCTCTCAGGTGGTCTAATGGTTCTCAAAGATCTCCTGAGTTCAATCACCGGAGTTTGTGGGTCATCATCTTGTGCAGTTTCTTCTTCATCTTCCTGGTTACTGGTTTTTGATTCATTCACAGGAATATATGTCAATGTCACTTCATCAGTCTTCTTGACTTCAGGACATTCATCTCCAGCTCCAATGTCTGACTTGTCCTTGTACAGAAGTTTCTCATTAAATATTACATCCCTGCTCCGAATGATCTTCCGATTTTGGTCATCCCAGAAACGATAACCAAACTCATTATCTCCATGACCAATAAAGAAGCACTTCTTTGATTTCGGATCAAGTTTTGTTCTGCTTGCTGAATCAATATGAACATAGGATAGACATCCAAACACTTTCAAGAAAGAAAGATTTATTTCTTTGCCGCTCCATACCTCTTCGGGTATTCTGCAGTCAAGCGGTATCGAAGGTCCTCTGTTGATCAGATATGCTGCAGTGTTAACAGCATCAGCCCAGAATGATTTTGGCAATCCAGAATGCAATCTCATGCTCCTTGCGCGTTCATTCAAGGTCCTGTTCATCCTTTCAGCTACACCATTCTGTTGAGGTGTACCAGGAATGGTTTTCTCCATCTTGATCCCGTTCTGTGCACAATATTTCTTGAACTCATCATCTTCATATTCTCCACCATTATCAGATCTTAAGCACTTCACCTTCAAGTTGGTCTCATTTTCCACCATGGCTTTCCACCTTTTAAAGGTCTCGTAAACATCAGATTTATTTTTCAGAAAATAAACCCAAACATTTCTACTCGAATCGTCAATGAATGTGACATAGTATCTCAAGCCTCCAAGGGATGTCATAGGAGATGGTCCCCATACATCAGTATGAACCAGCTCCAACTTTGCTGCTTTCGGTTCTCTACCACCTTTTAAAAATCTCACCTTCTTCTGCTTTCCAAAGATACAACTTTCACATAGTTGGTGTTCAACAGTCTTTAATTCTGGTAGCTTTCATTTTGACACCAACATCTTCATTCCCTTTTCACTCATATGTCCAAGTCTATAATGCCATAGACTTGAATTGGCTCCAGCATCCACAGCTGCTAGTGTGTCTCTACAACTGGAAGTCATATACAGTGTTCCAGTTTTCTTTCCTCGAGCAACGATCATGGCTCCTTTGTTCACTTTCCAGGAACCATCACCGAAGGTCACATTATGGCCTTCATCATCGAGCTGTCCCACCGAGATCAGATTGCGTGTCAATTTTGGTACATGTCTGACTTTGTTGATTTTCCAGATATATCTATTTGACATCTTCATTCGTACATCACCCATACCAACAATTTCCAAAGGTTTTCCATCAGCCAGGAAAACTTTTCCGTAATCGCCAGCGATGTAATTATCAAATACATCGCGATCACCAGTGGTATGAAACGAAGCTCCCGAGTCCATAACCCAAGAATCAACAGGGCTTTGCATGGATAATAGCAGAGCATCATGTACTTCCTCAGTGACAGCATTGGCGTTATTTTTCAGTTGATCTGCAGTTCTTTTTCAGGTGACCAGTCTCACCACAGCTCCAGCACTTCATATTCTTTTCAAGGATGTTTTTGTCTTTTCCATTTCTTGATTTGGATCTACCGCGCCATCGGTTTGAACTCCTTTCACCATTCATGCATCTTCCTCTGTTATCAAGATTTAGAGCAGATCTCGATGATGTTGCTTCACCCGAGTCTTTCCTGCGAACTTCTTCAGCAAGGATTTGATCTCTAACATCATTGAGTTGTAGTTTCCCTTTTCCAACAGAGTTGCTAACCGCTGCCCGCATCGGTTCCCAAATGTCTGGTAAAGACGCCAGAAGAATAAGTGCCCGAATTTCATCATCAAATTTGATGTCCACCGATGTCAGCTGAGAGACAATCGTGTTGAATTCATTTATGTGCTTTGCCACCGAAGCACCTTCTCCCATCTTCAATTTGAATAACATCTTCATGAGATGTACTTTATTGTTTGCTGATGGCTTCTCGTACATGTCTGACAGAATGGTCATCATTTCCTCCGTGGTTTTGGCCTCCGCCACGTTATGCGCCACGTTCTTTGTTAGGGTCAGTCGTATCACACCTAACACCTGTCGGTCAAGGAGCTCCCAATCATCATCCTCCATCTTTTCTGGTTTCTTTCCTGATAGAGGTTGATGCAGCTTCTTACTGTACAGATAATCTCTTATCTGTAACCGCCAGAACGAAAAATCTGTTCCGTCGAACTTGTTGATTCCCGGTCCCGATCCATCATCTCCGGCCATCACTTCTCTAGCCTTAGCAAAAAATCTAAAAAATCTTTTCTGATGTGGAAGATCAGACAAGGCTGCAACCACAGAGCATACTCAGAATTTTTAAGAATTTTCACAACAAGGCTCTGATACCAGTTGTTGGGAAATTACCCCGAAGTGATGCCGATCACGATGATAATATAGTGCCGAAATTGCGGAATAAAATAATCAATCAACAAGAACACAACGATTTACGTGGTTCACCCAAAATAGGCTACGTCCACGGAGCACTGCAACTTTTATAACCGGAAGAAATATTACAACAAGTGTATACACCAATACACTAAATATTCCTCACACTCCCAAACCCGAGTATACCGAGAAAATAATTTCTCTAACTCACACAAGAGAATTCCCGCACTCAAGAAAAAATACATTCTTTTTTTCTATGCACTCTCTTTTTATCAAAACTGAAAAGCTTTTGATTTTGGGATACAATAACTGAAGGAGTTGAGCTCTATTTATAACCAGAATTCTTAAGCCGAAACAGAAAATCTCCCGACGTGGGATTTCATTTTCTTATTTTCAAATTTCGTATGGGCCACACCTCATTAAAAAACTCACCTAACACTTCTCCCTATACCTAGACACCCTTGCTTCTCTCCCGTCATCGCTCATCGCTCCCGCTCCTGCTCCTCCCATCATACTCATATTTCCACACACATGCATTGCTCCACAGTTGCCCTGAATTTACAGGTAAATCCGGGTTAATCCCATCCAACATTTACAAATTACAAGTATGTATGTATGTGTATGCATATAAACATACCGTGCAATCAGGCCAACAGTCACCGGAATGGAATCCCGGTCTTTCTCCGGTTGTCCACGGAGACTTTTCCTTGTCCCAATTCGAAATGATGCCTTCACAATCAAGACTCAAAAGGTTCTGATTTTTATAAGAATCACACTTGATGTTCATTAAAATTGGCTCTCCCATTACTGCAATATTCTTTACTTCTTCACTTGTAATTAATTGCAGAATCATAGCCGAAATTCAACTCAAAATCTTTTCTTCCCACTTCAATTTTAACCCTTTCACACCCTAAAGAATCGCAACCCTTCGGCTGATATATTTCTTTTTTCTCGTCAAAATCCAAAAGTCCTAATCCTTCCATACTAAACAAACTGTCGTCTAGCCCTTTACCCAGTAAACTCTCGACATCAGCAGCAAACTCCGCAAGATCCATTTCAGATGGAAGAAACCCATGTAAATTATTCATTTTTGGGCTCAAATCATCCGACAGATATATGTATTCGTGTTCAAAATCAGCAGGCTGTGTTATTTCTGCATGAATAATATCATCCCCAGATTCAGTAGAATTGCATGGTTTTGAAACAGACTGATGGAATGTAGGAACTCCGCACAGTAATTGTTCTTCATTTTCTTCACGTGAATTCTCTTCGCTGCAAATTTCAGGAACAAGGTGAGGTGGGCTAATAGATTTTCCATGCTTCTTCTGCCTTCGTGTTCGAGCTTTCTTGGTGAAACCATTGTGCCAGAAAGGCTCATAAATTTGACATTTTGCATCAAGAGATTTGATGGATGAGATTTTGAGGCGAACCCTTTCATGTCTCCGAGCTAAATAATTGGCCGAATGAACAGATGAGTCACAAGATTGGCACAAGAATGCATCGTCTGCTGCACAATACCATCTCGCTCTTTTTTTTATGCAGTTATCACAAGCTCTCACTGATTTTGCTCCAAAGGCGTTGGCTAGTTTGATGTTTAAATTCATGGATCCTGAATATATTTGAGCTTTTTTTTGGCTTGAAAATGACAATAAAATTTATGTGGGCTTCGTTGATTTCAAAGTTTGTGCAAATTATTTGTAGGCGGGGATTGTCTGTCCCACAGCGTGCACTTTTGCAGTAGTTTTTGAGTCGGTACTGGGACGTCCTGTTTGCTTATTTTTTCGATATTTATCAAGGGGCACTTTTGGGACCCATAATCGAGGGACTTATCTCTTTTCTGATTGGTTAAGAAGAAAATCCAATCATATTATCTGAATTTTGATTGGCTGGCTGTTTCATTATTGGATTTCTGGAAACAGTAATTGATCCAATTTCTTGATTTTTAAACTCGAATGAGACGTTTTTCGTAAAAGTTGTCTTTTTATGAGAGGGGCTGTTTGGGAGTTCGGAACAGTGGGTTTTGTTTTGGTCCCCTCTTCCAGAAAAAAAATAGTAAATAAAGATACATATTGGAGTAATAATTATTAAGTAATCAAGTTGTAAATTCATATTATATATTGCCAAAAATATCAAAATCTCTAGGTTATCCCTCATGAACAAGTTGCTTTGAGATTATCATCATGCAATTTGGTGATGGCTAAAAGTTTGTTACATCTATTATCTATTACTATCATTGAGGAATTGAAGAGGGCCACATATTATTGAGGAATTGAAGAGATCAATGAGTTGTATTACTTGGAATGCTCGAAGGGCTTGGGAACCAACGAGCATTCCGTGAACTCAAGTGACTTGTAGCAGAGAAGAGCCCAACCCTCCTTTTCTTATGTGAAACGAAATTGAGAGATTTGAACTGTAGATGGTGGAAGGAGGTATTGGGATACTCAGGAATGTTTGTTGTTAATTGTGTGGGTCGAAGTGGGGGTTTGATACTTCTTTGGAAGGAACCATTTGTGGTCAAGGTGCATTCGTACACAGTGGGACACATTGATTGCGTGATACAACATGAGGAAAAACGATGGAGATTTACTGGCTTCTACGGTCATCCAGAAACGCACTACAGACATGCATCATGGGCTCTCTTAAGACGCTTAAGCAGACTGTCGGAACTTCAAGGGCTGCCATGGCTAGTAGGCGGCGACTTTAATGAAATATGCTATGACAGTGAAAAACATGGGGGTAATATACGGTCACCTAATCAGACCAGAGCATTTCGGGACACACTTGATGATTGTCTATTACAGGATCTTCATGGGGGAGGTGAATTCTTTACATGGGTTAACCGTCGATCTTTGAGTAATATCATATTTGAAAGACGTAGACCGGTACACAGCAACTCTTGAGTGGAGACTTATGTATCCAGTTGCACAAGCTCAATCATTGGAGTTTTTCCACTCGGACCATAGACCAATCTTGCTTGTTATGGGCAAGATGCAGGAACTACCGGTGCAGCGGGGTCATGTGCTTCGATTCGAATCTCATTGGGTGACAGAGCCAGAATGTAAAGAAATGGTTGAAAAAGGATGGAAAAAATCTGATTCCTCCATATCATTGAAAGAGCGTATTTTGAGGTGTAAAACAACCCTTCACCAATGGGCAGAAAACAGATTTAAAAGCCTTCCTTGGCAGCTGAAAATCAAAAGGAAGAAACTTGAAAATTTGAAAACACAAGAACTATGGGAGCAAAATGTGAATCAAATAGGCTGCCTAGAGATAGAAGTAGAGAATCTTGCAAATAAAGAAGAGATGTATTGGAAGTAGCGGAGCCGAGCTAATTGGTTGGCACATGGTGATAGAAACTCAAAATACTTCCATGCATGTGCTTCAATTCGAAGGGACATGATCTTCATCCATGGACTGGTCTCTTCACATGGAGATTGGTGTACCGAGAAAATCCAAATGATTGAGATTATTCAAAGCTACTTCAGCAACCTATTCGAATCCTATAACCCAACAGAGGAAGACAGAAGTTTAATCACAGATTGTGTTGAGCCAAAAATCGATGAACACGTGAACTCAATATTGTGTGCTCCTTTTTCAGCCACAGAAATTAAAAGAGCTTTGTTTGACATGCACCCTGATAAGGCTCCAGGAAGTGACGGTATGTCTGTTTTTTTCTTTCAGAAATTCTGGGATATAGTAGGAGATGAGGTAATAGAAGCTGTTCAACAGATTCTAAATGATGGGAAACTCATTGATGAATGGAACGAGACTATAGTTACTCTGATCCCGAAAATTAAATCGCCCATGTGTATAAAGGATTTTCGCCCTATAAGTCTCTGTAATGTCTGCTACAAGATTGTTGCTCGTGCTCTAACGAACAGGCTATGTCCGATCTTAAAGCAAACTGTCAATGAGTATCAGAGTGCATTCATCCAAGGTCGCCTCATATCAGACAATATTATTTTGGGTTTTGAGACTCTTCACTGGATTCGAAATAGAAAAGGTGGAAAAAAAGGCTACGCATCTTTAAAACTTGACATGAGCAAGGCCTATGACCGTGTGGAATGGAGTTTTCTGGAGGGCATTATGCTTCAACTGGGGTTCTCACCTATCTGGGTGGAGAAAGTGATGCTATGTGTCCGGTCAGTTAAATACTCTTTGATACCCCTGTAAAGGTCCGGGTTAATGGTGACCCATTTCCGGGTTAATGATGACCCGGGTTATCGGTTGAATAGCCCGGATCAGAAGCCAACTGCCCGGGTACTTTTCCTCCACCCGGTTTCTCATATAGGCACCCAGGTAACCAACTACCCAGGCCACCTCGAGAATTGCACCACACTCGAGTGTGATCGATACAGACAGTCTAATCCGTCAGAACCACTTGAGTTTGGAGTGTCCGAGAAGTCATCAGAAGCTAGTATGATAAACCGACTTAGTAGGTGGTGTGATAATCGAGGTAACTACCCATTCTTCCACTATAAATAGCAGGTATTAAAGTCATTTAATGATTCTGAGATCTTTGAACTAAAAGCACTTACATATTTCCCCTCAAATATTGCTTGTGTTCATCTAAAAACCTGCTGACTTAAGCATCGGAGTGGCCACGTCGGACATCCCTCCGGCGTCCATTCACGAGTTACTTTCTTGTTTGCAGGTGTTGATCCAAGCCATTATCTTCACTCAAATTCTCAAACATTATAAATTATTGATTTGGTCCGTTGGAGCCCCGTACCCGGCTCACCCATTTTAACGAGATCACATCATTGGCGCCGTCTGTGGGAAATCACTGAGTTCGAGACGTTGATATGGCTCGTACGAGAAGAACCAACCAGGGTAATTCTCACACCCAGGGTGATGGGGGACAAACTTCAAGACAAGCTGATGTTAATAACATTGGAACAAACCTCATTACCCTGACCCCTGAAGAGTTAAAGAAAATGATGGCCGATGCCGTTGTGCTAGCTATGGCCAGGAAGGAGGTCTCTCACCCTGTCACACCACCCGGCGATAAACAGGGACATGATCAGGGATTTGAGCAGGAGCAGGAGCAGGGGCAGGGAAGGAGGGATAACGAGATGGTAGGAGAAGACGAGGGATCCAGCGCTGGGTCCAAATCTCCTACCGTGGCAGAGGAATTGTTGGAATTAAGGCAGAAGATGAAGGTCTTGGAAAGACAGTTGGAAAGACGGAGCGTTGCCCGGACAGTCCCGAGAGGATGCCCGTTTTCTGATATCATCGTCCGGGAGCCTCTTCCTGGAAATTTCAAATCTGCGAAGGTGAAAGACTATGATGGCAATGCAGACCCGGAGGAACACCTGGCCAGGTTTGAAAATATGGCCATGTTACACTGTTACACTGATAGAATCAAGTGCAAAGTGTTCCTAACAACACTGGTGGATTCAGCTCAGAGGTGGTTCGAAGGCTTGACTTCCCAAAGTATCAGTTCCTTTGGAGACTTCCAGAAGGTGTTTTTACACCATTTTAGCAGCAGTAAAAAGTACAAAAAGACTGCTTTTAGTCTTTTTGAAGTTAAGCAGAACCCAGAAGAGAGTTTAAGGGCCTATATCAGAAGATTCAACAGAGTGGCCCTAGACGTCCCTACTTGCGCCACTGAAACAAAGACTACTGCATTCACCCAGGGTTTGAGAGAGGGTGAGTTCTTCAAGTCACTGACTAAGAAGGTGCCGGGAGATTTCGAGGATCTATTGTCGCGAGCAGAAAAATATATTAATATGGAGAAGGCCCAGAAACAGAATAGGGAGGCTGTGAGAAAGGAAAAAGGAGACCGGATGTCTAAGCCCGAGGAGAGGGGACAGAAAAGAGGCAATACAGGGCACTTTTCTCACCACGTGCCTCTGAAAATTGCTCAGGAGAGGGAAGTGCAGGAGTGCAGCAGAGATTTGGACCCGGATCATCAGTTATCCCGGCCAGAAAAGAGTGGATTTTGCTCTTTTCACAAAGTATGCCACCATAACACTGAAAACTGCAAGGCACTAAAGGGGAATTATGTCTCACCCTCCATCCCGGGACCCAGTAACAATAGCCAGAGGCCGAGAGTGCCACCTTGGACATCTCGGCCACCAGGATCCAGCGCCCGAGGAGGAAGTGTGAGGAATATCCCGAGGATTGAGCCCAGTAGAAGAAGGGAGCCTGAGCCCGAGAGAAAAAAGAATTCGCCCCCTGCCACAGGAATGATCAAAATGATATTAGGAGGCTCTACTGATGGAGACTCTAACCGGGCAAGGAAGGGGAGAAGCAGGAGGGAATGTTTGGAGGTAGAGGGAGCAAGAAGGAATGAGGGGATCATTAGTTTTGGCCCGGAAGATTTGAGAGGGGTGAATCTGCCCCACAACGACGCCTTGGTGATCCAAGCCCGAGTGGCAAATTATGATATTCTACGGGTCTTTGTGGACTCAGGCAGCTCTGTAAATGTAATTTTTAAAGATGTCTTTGTACAGATGGATTTGCAGGGCTACCACTTAAAGGCTGTGGAGACTGCCCTCTTTGGTTTTGCTGGCCATATGGTTTACCCGGAAGGGGAGATCATGTTGCCATTAACCTTGGGTTCTCAGGATCTTAAGAGGACGGTGATGACTTCATTCACCGTAGTGGATTCCCCGTCATCATATAATATCATTTTGGGGAGACCGGCTATGAACGAATTGAGAGCCGTAGCATCCACATACCACCAAAAGATAAAATTTCCAGTAGGAGCTCGGGTGGGAGAAGTCCGAGGAGATCAACCATCCTCTCGGAAATGCTATGTGGAGGCAGTCCGGGCTGATCAGAGTAGAACAAGGAAGGAAGGGAAGAAGGCAAGGGTGGACGGGGAAAGAACGATGGGGAGAGGAGAGGTGCATTTTGTGGCAGAAGAAGAACAAGAAGTAATAGAAATCGGACCAGGTCAGCAAATCCGGGTGGCCCGAGATCTCAGTATATCCACTCGGAACATCAATTGAACATCCTCCCAGGATCTCACCCAGTAAAACAAAAAAAGAGGCACTTTGGCCCTGAAAAGGACAAAGTGATTGATGCGCAAATTAAGGAGCTTCTGAAAGCTGGCCACATTCGTGAAATTCAATTCCCCACATGGCTTTCGAATGTGGTCTTGGTACCCAAATCTACCGGGAGGTGGCGCATGTGTGTAGACTTCCGCGATCTCAACAAGGCGTGTCCCAAAGATCATTATCCTCTGCCCAGGATTGATCAGTTGGTGGATTCCACCTCGGGCTATGAATTGCTAAGTTTCATGGACGCATACCAGGGGTACCATCAAATCCCCCTGGCTAAAAAGGATCAAGACAAAGCCAGCTTCATCATCTCGGGAGGTACATTTTGTTATATTGTAATGCCTTTCGGGTTGAAGAATGCAGGGGCTACTTACCAGCGTCTGATGGATAAAGTCTTTGAGAAGCAGCTGGGACGGAATGTAGAAGTCTATGTGGATGATATTCTATCCAAATCTCGGGAGGGTGCCAGCTTTATTAGTGATCTAGAAGAAACTTTTGCGACTCTCATGCATTATGGAATCAAGCTTAATCATGCCAAGTGTATTTTTGGCGTGAAGAGTGGCAAATTCTTGGGATTCATTGTGACAGACCGAGGGATCGAGGTGAATCAAGAGAAAGTCAAATCTGTGCTAAGTATGCCATCTCCCCGATCTGTCAAGGAGGTACAAAAGCTAACTGGGAGAATTGCTTCCCTTTCCAGATTTATTTCCCGATCAGCACACCAGAGTTATCCTTTTTTTCAAGTCTTAAGGAAGGCCCAACAATTCGGATGGGATGAGAAATGTGAACAGGCCTTCCAGGACTTGAAAATTCATCTTGCCGGGCTCCTGGTGTTGGTGAAACCAGAACCTGGAGAAAAATTATATGTCTACCTGTCCACTACAGAGTATGCTGTCAGCTCTGTTCTAATAAAAGAGGAAGGAACTGATCAAAAACCTGTCTAGTATGTCAGCCATGCTCTGAGGGGGCCCGAGCTCCGGTATAGCGAAGTGGAGAAAATTGCTTTGGCCCTGGTCATGACCGCCCGGAAGCTAAGACCTTACTTTCTGTCACATCAGGTTATTGTTCTTACCAATAGTCCTCTGGGTAGGATCATGACTCACTCTGAAGTATCCGGACAAATGATAAAATGGACAGTAGAGTTGGGGGAATATGACATCGAGTACAATCCCCAAGTGGCCATTAAAGCGCAGGCTTTGTCAGATTTCTTATCTGAAATGATCCAGCCCAGCAAGGAGGAGTTATGGAAAGTGTCAGTGGATGGGGCATCTAGCCTGGTGGGGTGCGGAGTAGGGGTGGTGTTAGTGTCTCCCCTGGGAGAAAATGTCAAATTAGCATTAAGAATTGATTCCCGGATAACCAACAATGAAGCTGAGTATGAGGCTGTTCTTGCAGGTATTCGAGCTGCCCGGGAAGTTGGAGCTTCTCGGATTATTCTTTATTCTGATTCACAGCTCATCACTCAACAAATAAAGGGCATTTATGAGGCTGAGGATGACAGGATGCTTAAATATTTACAGCTCATTCGAGCCCAAGCAGAAAGCTTCATGGATTGGAGTATTGAACAAATACCCCGGGAAGAAAACAGTGAGGCAGACGCTTTGGCTAAAATGGCTGCTTCTTTATCAGAAGTTAATACCTGGGAGGTGCTGCATATTACTCGGCTGGTTCTCTCTACGGAGGAAGAAGCATCACCCCTGCCTGAAGATTCATGGATGACACCGCTGATCGCGTACATTACGAACCATGAGCTCCCTGAGGATAAAGCTCGAGCTCAGAAGATCAAAAGACAAGCTCCCAGGTTTGTTCTCTTAAATAAAATTTTGTACAGAAGATCATTCCAAGGACCGCTTTTGAAGTGTTTAAATGAAAAAGAGGTGGATTATGTTCTCCGAGAGATTCATGAGGGGTGTTGTGCCAAGCACCTCGGAGGAATGTCTTTAACTCGAAAAACAATGCTTGCTGGATTCTGGTGGCCCACCTTAAAACAAGATTCTGCTCGTTTGGTCCAGATTTGTGAGGGCTGTCAACATCATTCGAATTTCAGCTACAGCCCGGCCACTCTCATGAAGCCTATTTGGGCATCCTGCCCTTTTGATCAATGGGGCATGGATATTGTGGGTCCTTTTCCGGTTGCCCGGGCTCAGAAAAAATTCTTACTAGTAGCTGTTGACTAATTTTCCAAGTGGGTTGAAGCTGAGCCTTTAGCAAAAATCACCGAGCAGGAAGTATTGAAATTCTTGTGGAAGAACATTGTGTGCCGGTTCGGTGTGCCCAGGAGAATAATCTCGGACAATGGAAAACAATTTCAAGGTAAAGGAATTACGTCATGGTGCCAGGAAATGAAAATCACTCAATCTTTTACCTCTGTTGCATATCCTCAAGCCAATGGTCAAACAGAAGTTGTCAATAGAATCATTGTGCAAGCATTAAAAGCAAGACTTCAAGGTAAAGGAAAGAATTGGGTGGATGAGTTACCTAGTGTTATATGGGCTTACAGAACTACTCCCCGGGCACCTACTCAAGAAACTCCCTTCAGTTTGGTATATGGTTCTGAAGCAGTTCTTCCAGTAGAGATCGGGCAGACTTCTTCCCGGATAGAATCTTACCCGGAGGACAATGACCAGAGCAGGGCCATGGAATTGGACTTAATAGAAGAAAAAAGGAACATGGCATTTATTCGAATGGAGGCATACAGAAGTCGGGTGATGAAATCATATAACAAGAAGGTCTGCATTCGAGACTTCCAAGTTGGGGATTTAGTCATGAAAAAAGTCAACCCTGCTGGGGAAGTTGGGAAGCTGGAAGCCCGATGGGAAGGACCTTACAAAATCACTCGGAGAGTCAACTCGGGATCCTTTTATTTAGAAGATGCGCAGGGACGTCCCCTCAAAAGGCCTTGGAATGTGTTTAACTTAAAGAAGTACTATGCATAATAGATGTAATTGTTTGATGGAAGAAATCAATAAAAAAAATATATATTTTCTCAGAGTATTGCGTTTGTTATTATATCTCGGGAGCTGCTATGACCCGGTTCTTAAAAAGCCCAGGGCACTACACCCTGGCTCGGGGCACCACACCTCGACCATTCCCAAGTCCCGGGACATGATCCCCGGCCCAAGGCTCCGTACCTTGGTTCTTAAAAAGCCCAGGGCACTACACCCTGGCTCGGGGCACCACACCTTGACCATTCCCAAGTCCCGGGACATGATCCCTGGCCCAAGGCTCCGTACCTTGGTTCTTAAAAAGCCCAGGGCACTACACCCTGGCTCGGGGCACCACACCTCGACCATTCCCAAGTCCCGGGACATGATCCCCGGCCCAAGGCTCCGTACCTTGGTTCTTAAAAAGCCTAGGGCACTACACCCTGGCTCGGGGCACCACACCTCGACCATTCCCAAGTCCCGGGACATGATCCCCGGCCCAAGGCTCCGTACCTTGGTTCTTAAAAAGCCCAGGGCACTACACCCTGGCTCGGGGCACCACACCTCGACCATTCCCAAGTCCCGGGACATGATCCCCGGCCCAAGGCTCCGTACCTTGGTTCTAAAAAGCACAGGGCACTACACCCTGGCTCGGGGCACCACACCTCGACCATTCCCAAGTCCCGGGACATGATCCCCGGCCCAAGGCTCCGTACCTTGGTTCTTAACAAGCCCAGGGCACTACACCCTGGCTCAGGGCACCACACCTCGACCATTCCCAAGTCACGGGACATGATCTCCGGCCCAAGGCTCCGTACCTTGGTTCTTAAAAAGCCCAGGGCACTACACCCTGGCTCGGGGCACCACACCTCGACCATTCCCAAGTCCCGGGACATGATCCCCGGCCCAAGGCTCCGAACCTCGTTTCTTAAAATCTCAGGGCACTATACCCTGGTTTGTGGAATCCAAGAAATACTCCTTTTGAGTTCAGGTTTAAATCTCTACATCTGGAGTACTAGTTAAGCTACTTATTTAACGTATGGACCGGGACCCCGGGTATTTGATTGAAATTACCGTTTTCTCGAACTAAGAAATAATCATAAGATATTGCATTACCCGGGTTGCGGAAAAATTGTCAAAAACCATATGGAAAAAGGCACATCAATGGAAAGAAATCAACATTTCCTTACAAAGTTCAAAGGCAAGAAATACAAAGAAAAAAAATACAGAGTAAATTACAAGCCTATTCTAAAGTCTGCTGCCCTGATGGTTCTCCGGATTCCTCGGGAGTCTTCTCAGCCTCTTTCTCGATAGCATCATCTTTGGGAAGGGAAGCAATGGCCTTATCAATATCGGGAAAGCCCTCCTTATCTGTTGGAATCAGACCTATCTCCTCAAATTGCTCCTGGCATTTCTCAAAGCCAATCGTAAAGTATTTGTATGCCCTATCTTCAACAGCTGCCTGGAATTCCGCCGATTGAAGGAAAATAGCCCTTCATTCTTCATGGGTCAGCTGAAGAAGTCTAAGCTTATCTTCAGCAATCTCGGCTCGATGTTGCTGGGCACTGGCCTCATCCTCGAGATAGCTAATCCGAGATGCCAGGAACGCAGTTTGCCTCTAAGAAGCCTCCTCCCGGGCTATGCTCTCATCACGAGAAAGTTGAGCCGCGGCCAGCTCTTGATTAACTGCTTCCAAGGAAGCTTGGAGGCTGGCAGTTGTCTCCTCGTGAAGCTTCTGAGCCCGGGCCATCTCTCCTTGGAGATGGTCATGAATATCCTGAGCCGCCCGGGCTTGCTCACATTTCTTGGTTGCCACCGCTGCCACCTCTTCAAAAGCCGAAACTAGCATCTGGGCAACCTGGACAAGAAGGAATCTTAAAAAAGAAAAAGGGGGGAGGAAGAGAAAGGGAAAAAAAATAAAAGAATAAAGCTTACAGACAAAAGACAGTTGGACCCCTCCAAAAACCTCACACTAGAAGGAGTGCTTTTCAAGATAGCTATCTCAGCAGGGCTGAGCACCTTCTTGAAGCGCTTAACACCAACAGCGGAAGCTCCCTCGAAGAAGATGTTGGCTAGAGAAAGCTGGTCGGTTGGAGGGAGCTCTTGGCAATGTTCTTCATTGGACTGGGGGGGGGGGGAGAGGAGGAGGTGGAGCAGATCGGAAGGCGCCTTGGTCACCCTCGGGAGGGTCTTCGAGAATAACCAGCTTGGGTTCTGCAGTAGCTTTTCGTTTTCTCTGACTGATGGGAATGAGATCTTCAGATTCCTCCGAGTTCTCAGTCATCGCCCGGGAAGCGCCATCCTGGGGAGGTTCTTCCCGGGACACCTCAGCTCTCAAGGCTGCCGCTTCTGCATCCCGTTGTTTCTTTTCTTCCGCAGCTGCCCGGCGAGCCGCCATTTCCTTCTCTCGGGCTGCCTTCTCAGCTGCACGCCTTTTAGCAAAAGCTGCTTGCATCTCAAAGTTATCTGCATAGAGGAGTGACAGGGTTATGATACATTAAATAAACAGGACAAAGAAATAAGGAAGCACAGAAGATAAAGTATGTATCGGATTGAGAGCCCGAGCCAGCCACCTCATCAATTACCCGGTCTATGGGGTCCTCAGCCCGGGAACTCAACCCGTAGGCCACTAAGTTCTCTTCTGAGATAAGGATGGAAGAGGAGTACTTGTGTCCCTCCACAAGGGTTTGACTCATGAGGAAAGGCTCCTCAAATTTGTAGGATGGAGGAAGGGAAGGTTGTTGGGGAAGGGAAGGGAGAAACCGGGTTAGACAGGGTAGAGGACCTGGGAGTTGGATGTAAAAAATTCTTCCTTTCCATCCTTTTTGAGAGGAAGGGATGCCATCAAGGAATCAGGTGTTTAGCCGGGATTTAAGGGAAAATGCATTATCCCCGAAATGGCAAGAAAAATAATAGTGAAGGATGATGGGGGTGATGATAAGATTATTCATTTTAAAAAGAACATAGGCCGAGGCCATAATCCTGAAAGAATTGGGATGAAGTTGATTGACAGGTACACCAAAAAATTTGGCAACATCAATATAAAAGGGATGAACGGGAAATCGAAGACCATTCCTAACCTGGTCCCGAAAGAAAGTTGTGTACCTGGGAGGAGGGTTATCGGCCCTATCAGAAGGCCCAGGTATCAAGATAGAAATGAAAGAAGGAATATTGCCCAGCGCTCGGAGTTCCTCATCTGCCCCCGAGCGTAAGGCGCTTCGCATAGAGGAGAACCAGGGAGTTCCCGGGATCTCGATCGCCCGAGGACTCGAGACCTTGGCTTTACCCTTACCCTTATTCTTCGCAAGAGCTCGGGCCCGGGAGGGGCCAGAAGATGAAGGTTTAGAAAAGAGAGGTTTGGTTGGAAGTGCCACTGATTTTTTAGAAGGTTGGGTGATGGAGCGACGTGGGGGAGAGGGGGGAGAATCGAAACGAAGTGCGGAAGACTCAGCGCTAGGAGAGCCTCGCGCATTCGCTCCTGAGGTGGAAGAAGTGGAGTGAGACATTTTAAGAGAAGAAAACTTACGACGATATATGCGGTGGAAGATTGCCGGAAATGATTTCGCACAAATAGAGTCTCGAGAAGAGAATTCGCAAGAGCTTCTCTGCAGTTTCGAATTTGAGAGTAATTTTTGGAAAACCTGTTAGTTAGTATATATAGGCGGTGGGGGAAGATCTCATCCGTTTATTTAAAAAGCATGCGTGGACGACCACGATTTGCCTAGAAAATTGTACCAGGCATATGACGGGACACACGCAATAATTAAAAATGTCAGACTTATCGGCTCCTCGAAATACGAAACGTTCCTGACCGTTGAAAGAAAGGGCACGCGTTATCATGGCACCCCGTGGGTTACCCAAGATCTCACTATAGCCCGGGAGGTTTGAGGCCCCGGCATCTACTCTTAAGCCCGGGAGGTTTGAGGCCCCGGCATCTTATCTTCATCCCGGGAAGAGTAAGGCCCCGGTACTTCATTTTGAGCATGGGGAATTTTAGGGCCCGGTTTTTTTTCAGTTGGTCACTTATCAGTTCTGGATATTTATTCTGATTCATTTTATGGTACATATATCATGCGGTGGCAATGAAATACGGGCAATAAGAGTAACTAGATAAGCATTTTTATTATTATTATTATTATTCCGGGAATTCTTTACCCGTTACATTAAAAAATTCCTCTTCTACAGAGGCTATCCACTTAATCACAAAACTCTTTATAGAGCTACCAGTGAACGCCTTCATAAAGCTAGCGGAGTCGGCAATCTTCTGCAGCGTCCTCCTCTCTTTATGAAGCAATAGTTGGAGGAGGAAGTCGTCCTCAAAGAGGTCCTCCGTATCAGAAATCTGCAAGCGTTCCCGATACTTTGCAAGCTTGGCCACCAGCTCAGGAGTGATAGCCTCCTCCCACTCGTGAAGAAGCTGAAGTCCTTGCAGGTCCTCCCAGTAATGGAGGATCTTTTGGAAGACTTCATCTTCCAATTCAGATTTCCGTTTCTCAGAAGCTGGTTGCATGAACTCTGCTGCCATGTCGGGAGCTTTCGAACCACTGGAACTCGCCATTGCACTTCTTGAGGACTGAATTGATGGAATGTAGGAGAATAGGTAAGCGGTTACTGTATATATATATAGGAAGGAATCAGTCTCCACCGTCGATCCGAATCCAATCGGACGATCAGAGGGAATCTAGGAAATTGAGCAGGCAGATGAAAAGACGTGTACGGATATCGAGAAAACAGGCTCATTATTACCTCGGAATACGAACAAATTTTCGACGGTATCACTGTTAACGCATGCAGCATAATGACATTCATTGGATTTCCCGAGAGTACTAAACGATGAATGTTCAAAACCCGAGAGATATGGAAACCTGACACCTCCTCACTTCTGCAGGATATTTAGAGACCCAATGCTCTTATTCACTCTGGGATATGTTTTGGAGTAAACATGCATGACTGATCGGGACAGCGAGTCAAGCTCTAGCCCGACTATTTTTAGGATGTGTGGTGATACCCCTGTAAAGGTCCGGGTTAATGGTGACCCATTTCCGGGTTAATGATGACCCGGGTTATCGGTTGAATAGCCCGGATCAGAAGCCAACTGTCCGGGTACTTTTCCTTCACCCGGTTTCTCATATAGGTACCCAGGTAACCAACTACCCAGGCCACCTCGAGAATTGCACCACACTCGAGTGTGATCAATACAGGCAGTCTAATCCGTCAGAACCACTTGAGTTTGGAGTGTCCGAGAAGTCATCAGAAGCTAGTATGATAAACCGACTTAGTAGGTGGTGTGATAATCGAGGTAACTACCCATTCTTCCACTATAAATAGCAGGTATTAAAGTCATTTAATGATTCTGAGATCTTTGAACTAAAAGAACTTACATATTTCCCCTCAAATATTGCTTGTGTTCATCTAAAAACCTGCTGACTTAAGCATCGGAGTGGCCACGTCGGACATCCCTCTGGCGCCCATTCACGAGTTACTTTCTTGTTTGCAGGTGTTGATCCAAGCCATTATCTTCACTCAAATTCCCAAACATTATAAATTATTGATTTGGTCCGTTGGAGCCCCGTACCCGGCTCACCCATTTTAACGAGATCACATCACTCTTTTTGTGTGAATGGTGAGGTTATTGGTAGTATCACACCCCAAAGAGGCCTACGACAGGGTGATCCACTTTCCCCCTATTTATTTGTTTTATGTGCTCATGGTTTATCTTCGGCGATCCTCTCTTATGAAGCTCGAAATCTTATCAAAGGGGTTCGAATTGCTTCTGCTTGCCCTTCGATTACTCACCTCTTCTTTGCATATGACAGTCTCATGTTTTTTCAAGCAACTCAGGAAAGCTGTGCAGGGATTCGGAATTGCTTGATCTCATATGAGAAAGCTTCAGGGCAACTTATAAATTTTGAAAAATCATCGCTCTCTTTTAGCCCGAACACCAATTTAAGTGTCATGGATTCTATTAAAACCATGCTTGCCATCCCGGTGGTGCAGGGTCATGAGGTGTATCTGGGCTTGCCAGTATTTTCAGCTAGGAATAAGACACTTCAGTTTCGATACCTAGTGGAAAGGGTTGTCAAGCGTATGAAAGGATGGGGAAAAAATACGTTCTCAGCAGGAGGAAAAGAGACATTGATAAAGTCTGTGATCCAGTCAATTCCAACCTATGCAATGTCATGCTTTCGCATCCCAAAATCTATATGCAAAGAAATAGAAAAAGAGTGCTCAAATTTCTGGTAGGGAGGAGATGATGAAAAGAGGGGGATGCACTGGAAATCTTGGAAATCACTATGTCAGCCTAAATGTCTGGGAGGAATGGGATTTCGTCACCTTGAGACTTTCAACATGGCTCTTCTAGCAAAACAAATTTGGAGAATTATTATTAATCCTGATTCACTGGTTGCGAGAATACTCAAAGCTAGATACTATAGACATCAAGACATCATGAAGGCCACTATTGGTAGCAATCCATCGTATATATGGAGATCCCTTTTATGGAGTCGCCCTTTGCTGGAGAAAGGGCTATACTGGAAAATAGGAAACGGACAGAAAATTGCAACGTATGCAGACCGTTGGATCCCGGGGAAAGGAGTATATAAAAATAACTCACCTATCCCCCAAAATTTCTCCACGGTGAACACTCTTATTAGGAATGGAGAATGGAATGAACAGCTGGTCAACGAGCTCTTCCCCTTTCATGTTGCATCAGAAATCCTATCCATCAATCTATCTGCATCGGCACAAGAGGACTCTAGATTTTGGGTTTTCGATCCAAAGGGTAAATATTCGGTGAGAGAGGGGTACAAGTCGGCAATTGGACTCTATGATCCACCCGTGAATAGCTCTGAAGTGCACTTAAAAAGTTGGTGGCAATTCTTGTGATCTCTTTCGATACCCCCTAAGGTCCGTATCTTCTGGTGGCGGGTTTTGCATAATATAATTCCTACATCAGGTAATCTGATGGTACATCATGTCCCTACCACTGGAGCGTGTCCATTATGCCACTTTGCTTATGATTCAACCAGTCACGCGTTGTTCTCTTGTCCAGCGATCAAAAGTTGCTGGAAAGACACTAGGTACTGGTCATGTCTAAAGAGTGTATGAATGATGGAGGTGTTTGATATTACATTATGGATGAAGAGCAAACTTAACAGAAAGGATTTCGAATTCTTCGCTATGAGAACTTATGCAGTATGGATGGAGAGACTTAGAGCAGTACATAACAATGATTCTAAGAAGAAGGAGATTAATGCTGAATGGTGCGAGACCATGCTTTGCGGTTACCAAGAGGCGAGAACATCAATACTAACTTTAGCCAGCAGCAGAGAACATATATCATCACCGAGTCGATGGATAGCACCACCAATCAACCATTTGCGATTGGACGTTGATGCAGCTTATAATGTCAATTCAAATCGATTTGCAATCGGCGGTGTTGTGTGAAATCACGAGGGTCATCCACTGCTAGCCTTTGGGAAGAAAATTACTAAACCACCATCTATAGTAGCCGCTGAACTTATTGCAATTGAGGAAGGCCTTCAAATGACTCAGACTCAACACTTAAGGATAAACCAGATTACATCGGATTCTCTGATGGCAGTGCAAGCAGTCACTAACCCAGCAGAGGACTATGGATACAATGGGGCCTTTGCAACAAAGACTAGGAATTTATTGGCTTCTCATGCCCATTTAAAATTAGAACATGTCTTGCGCACCGCAAATGGTGTTGCACACTCGTTAGCCTCTTTTGCTATTTCCTCTCCCTCACCTTTCGTGTGGATTTGTGTAGAGTTTCCTATTTGGTTAGTAAAGCTTGTAATCGAGGATCTTACTACGATTTGAATAAAATTACAGGTTTTTTTTGTCAAAAAAAAAAAAACAACATATGTTTCTTGATGTGTTTTTATATGATTTTTTTTCTAAAGTATCCCTAAAAAAGACAAAAACTTGTATTAGTATATAAATTTAAAACACATATGATATTTATATATTTTTATCTTGTATTATTACGAAAAACACAATAAATTTTTTGCTAAAATTTAGGCAAAAACTTGTATGAGATGGTCTCATGGGTCGTATTTTGTGAGACAGATCACTTATTTGGGTCATACATGAAAAAATACTAATTTTTATGCTAAGAATATTACTTTTTATTGTGAATATCGGTAGAGTTGTAAAGATTCGTGAGACTATCTCACAAGAGACATACTCTAAAATTTATACCAACAAAACATATACTATATATAAAAATAAAATTATTTGTTAAATGAAATTTATACACATTAACAAATGCATGCAAGAATTGCTAGTTTAAATCAAGAGTAAGTCTATTGTAAGACGGTCTCACAAATTTTTATCTGTGAGACGAGTCAACTCTACCGATATTCACAATAAAAAGTAATATTTTTAGCATAAAAAGTAATGTTTTAATGGATGATCCCAAATAAGATATTCGACCCACGAAATTGATCCGTGAGACTGTCTCACAAGAGTTTTTGTGTTAAATCAAGAATGATATTATTTTAAGGTACCAGAGTATATATTCTATCCATTCATCATTTGCCAAATAGCTAAAATATAACTAAATCAATATTAGAATTGATTATTACTGTACAAGATTTTGAATTGTTATAAGCGTAATAAATAAACTAACAAATTAAATAATTGTTAAAGAAACTATCTTCTCAAAAAAATTATGTATTTATGTTTTTGTTCTTAAAAAAATTAAAGAATTGAATTAACTAATTCCAAACTATCTATATATCGCTATTATTATTTTAATATCATTATTAATTTTTTATGATGTAAGAACTAGCAACCGCTATTATTCGATGCGCATTGAGTAAAACTTCATACTAATGCAATAATTATTTTACTATTATTAACTATTAAGGAAGATGACCACATAATAACCACATTAATCTCTTGGTATGTTTTGATGCAATTCTTCTTAAATCACCCCTCTAAAAATAACCACCTCCAATAATTTTTTATCAATTTTCTGATACACTTATTTTATCTAAGATTATGTATCTTATAAGATGGTCTCACGAATATTTATCTGTGAGACGGGTTAACCCTACCGATATTCACAATAAAAAGTAATACTCTCAGTATAAAAAGTAATATTTTTTCATGAATGACCCAAATAAGAGATCTATTTCACAAAATACGGCGTGTGAGACCGTCTCACACAAGTTTTTGCTTTTATCTAATTAATAATGCATTATATTAGTTTTTAAGATTTAACAAACATACGATATTATAAGGAAAAAAACATAAAAAATTGATAAAAATATTTATACCGACAAAATATGGTTTTTATATATATATAAATTTATAAACATGTAATTTCCATAAATTTGGAGGTTATTTATACATGTATACCCAAACTATTGGGTTTACCTGAATAAAAGCCCAATCGGACGTGGTGGTTAGGAGTTAAGGTTTAATCTCATGAATCCATCCCCAAAATAAAATTTGCTCTTCCAGAACCTCTTTCGAGTCTGTAATTCTCCTGAAATTCGCAGGTATGGCTTTCTTCAATTAAACTTTTATTATTAGTATACTTTTTAATTTGATGAACTCATGCATTATAGATGTAATAATCGTAATTTTATGTCCTCCGTGAACATTTTTTGGATTAATAATTAGCTGAAACGTATCAATTGTTTGTTGTATTAGGTTCTGAATTTTCCCGATAGTCGGAATTAATTCTTGTTGAAGTAGGGTTTTCTATTAAATTAAGTTCTGGATGAACTTTGCACCGTTAGAAATCTCGTGGGTATAAAGTTTCAGCTTCAATCCTTTTTTCTGGTAAAAATCGATTATTTTACTTCTGTTGTAAGTTGTAACTATCTGGGTGAAAAATTAGAATCTTTTGATTTCTTTTCGTTGCTTGATAAATTTTATTCATGGTGGTTGTACCCTATTTTGAGTCGTTAAAGAAAATGTGCGAAGAAATCTGCATCTCGTATTTGTATAATTAGAAAGAAAGATATTTTTTGTTTAATTGAAACAGGCGGTATTTTCTTTCACTTGTTTTTTCTCTTATAGATCAAAGTTCTCCAGGTTGAAAAGTAGTATGTTAGGTCTGTCACCTTCACATTTGAGAGATAGGTAAGCATTGTATGAACAACATGTTCATTTATTCATGTGTTATTGAGAAAAATTTAAAGGATTGATGGAGAGTAGAGATATTTTTAACGCAGAGTTGAGTCATTTTCTGTTTTGTGTCAACCTATTATATATTCAGGATTTTCTTGTGGCATAGAACACGAGTCTTGATTGAATGTGAAACGCATTCGAATGGTTTGCAGTATAATGTGAGAATGAATAGAAAGGGAGGGTTAAGATTCGAGAAAGTAGTCATTCAGCTTATGTGCTTTCCCTCACTGTTCAAGTCTTCTATAATTCTTCTGGTTAAGACAGATTCAATAAAGTTGATTTATTTATTAGTTTAAGCTATCAAGTTTTGTTCTGTGCAAGGAGTAAGTTTAGTTTATGGACAGGATTGGACTACCTTTATTTCTTTTATCTGGTTAAGACAGAATTGGTCTAACATTATTTATATAATGGAACAAGTTTCTTCCAAGTTATCCATTCTATTCTTTTTTAACATGGACCGGGGATATTAATTTTCACTTCTCTTGTAACATTTTGGCATGGTTAATTCTACTCTTGCGGACTATTCAAGTGGCACATATGATCTAGTTTTCCCTATGTCCTTTTGTGGCCTGCTACAATATTTTTTTTCCCATTTCCTTGTGTTTCTCCATGGTATTCGTCTTCATGCTTTAATTAATATTTAATATTACTCTTCTTTTTTCTTTTTGCTGGTTTAGCTTTCATTAACCATACTTGGATTGGTTGAGTTGTAATTATATAAAACAATGTCTTCAATCTAATCAACTTTTGAGTTTGTATATTTGTATAACTCTCATTAGAAAATAAATAAAACCTCTCTCAAAAGCATCGGCTTGGTTCTTCATGATGGCTACTAATAGCAAGGAACTCTAACTGAAAATTTATTTTTTTGAATAAGTTTTCTTAGGTTTCTTGAGAATGGTTTGGTGTGGAAGATTGTAGTAGATAATTTAAATTGTGTATGGTGCAATTCTAAATGATGGCCTAAAATTTTTTCTGGAAAAAACATTTGGTTGTGATTTTATCCACAATAAAATAATGGACTCCATGCTTCAATTTCTGTTTCTAGATTTGTGTGTTTAGTGATAACGCTTGTATAATTGCTTTGGTCTAACTTTATTTATATAATGGAACAAGTTTCTTCCAAGTTATCCATTCTATTCTTTTAACATGGACCGGGCATATTAATTTTCACTTCTCTTGTAACATTTTGGCGTGGTTAATTCTACTCTTGCGGACTATTCAAGTGGCACATATTATCTAGTTTTCCCTATGTCCTTTTGTGGCCTGCTACAATATTTACTATTACTCTTCTTTTTTCTTTTTGCTGGTTTAGCTTTCATTAACCATACTTGGATTGGTTGAGTTGTAATTATATAAAACAATGTCTTCAATCTAATCAACTTTTGAGTTTGTATATTTGTATAACTCTCATTAGAAAATAAATAAAACCTCTCTCAAAAGCATCAGCTTGGTTCTTCATGATGGCTACTAATAGCAAGGAACTCTAACTGAAAATTTATTTTTTTGAATAAGTTTTCTTAGGTTTCTTGAGAATGGTTTGGTGTGGAAGATTGTAGTAGATAATTTAAATCGTGTATGGTGCAATTCTAAATGATGGCCTAAAATTTTGTCTGGAAAAAACATTTGGTTGTGATTTTATCCACAATAAAATAATGGACTCCATGCTTCAATTTCTGTTTCTAGATTTGTGTGTTTAGTGATAACGCTTGTATAATTGCTTTGGTCTAACTTTATTTATATAATGGAACAAGTTTCTTCCAAGTTATCCATTCTATTCTTTTAACATGGACCGGGCATATTAATTTTCACTTCTCTTGTAACATTTTGGCGTGGTTAATTCTACTCTTGCGGACTATTCAAGTGGCACATATTATCTAGTTTTCCCTGTGTCCTTTTGTGGCCTGCTACAATATTTACTATTACTCTTCTTTTTTCTTTTTGCTGGTTTAGCTTTCATTAACCATACTTGGATTGGTTGAGTTGTAATTATATAAAACAATGTCTTCAATCTAATCAACTTTTGAGTTTGTATATTTGTATACTCTCATTAGAAAATAAATAAAACCTCTCTCAAAAGCATCAGCTTGGTTCTTCATGATGGCTACTAATAGCAAGGAACTCTAACTGAAAATTTATTTGTTTGAATAAGTTTTCTTAGGTTTCTTGAGAATGGTTTGGTGTGGAAGATTGTAGTAGATAATTTAAATTGTGTATGGTGCAATTCTAAATGATGGCCTAAAATTTTGTCTGGAAAAAACATTTGGTTGTGATTTTATCCACAATAAAATAATGGACTCCATGCTTAGATTTCTGTTTCTAGATTTGTGTGTTTAGTGATAACGCTTGTACAATTGCTTTGGAATTTTAATGGAGTGGGAAGAACTTCAGTTCGTGCCCAATGTATAGATTCTTGCGTGACATTTAGTTCTTCTACTCAGTGTATCTTCCTAGTATTATGATGCCTCGTATCAGTAAGTTAACATGGAATGGCTTATTCAGGCTATTCCTAATGGCTGGGAGAAATCGCATGCCTCGCCATCCTGATAGTTTTCGAGGCCTCCCTGATGATCCACGGCCTATTTTGCGTCGAGGTCCCCTCCCTCCTCATCCTCTTGCCCTGGAAGAGGAACTAGATCTCCAAAGAAGAGACATTCAAAGACTCCTTGTTGAAAACAGACACGTGATTGATGATAATGTGATGCTTCAAAGGGATTTGGCGTCTGTGAAAGATGAGATCCACAGATTAAGTCAGGTTATTCCTAAACTGAATGGTGAACGAGAGGCACAACGAAGGGAGTTGATTGAAAGAGGGCTGAAACTAGAGGCCGAACTCCGTGCTTCAGAACCTCTGAGAGAAAAGGTGGCTCAATTAAGGACTGAGGCTCAGAAACTAAGTGGGGTGCGGAACGATTTATCGACACAGGTTCAAAATCTCACAAAGGATGTTAATAAACTCCAAGCTGAGAACAAGGAGTTAACTGTAATGAAGACTGATGTTGAGAAGATGAGGAAAGAGCTTGCTGATGCCAGGTATGAAGTAAATTCTTACTTGATTGCTGATATACGATTGACTAGATTGGCGCTATCTGTTGCTAATTGTTTGAAACAACGTCTCCCCAAAACTCTCGAGCTTATGAAAGGTGGTGTCTCAACTCTCAACAGTAATTCATTATTTACTATTTAGGACGTCCCCTCATATATAAGACAGACTGCGAAATATTGGCCCAAATTCAACATACCAAATGGGCATGTTGATTGGCGTTGAACAGCAGTGACCCAAAAAATAACCGCCCAAGACAAATTAATTTTTGTGCGCACAGCATTTGAATTTGTGACATTCTGTCCATACATAACTTTTAATTCACGATAAGTGGCTGTAACAACAGTTTTATAAATTAACATTAACATTCTGATAGCACATGAAGTCTCCGGTACAAGACGAAGGATAATGAGTATCAATTGGTTACTGGGCGGGGGGGCCAATTGAAATTTGAGTTATGATGCGTGTTCAAAGATTTCCTTAAGATGAGTCGCCCATAAATGTTGTTGTGTTTCTGATAACAGTGCTTTACTTTTGCATCCACTCACTGTTTAGGAGAATATACGAACATGAGAAGAAAGAGAACGAAGAGCTGGTAGAGCAAAATCTGTCAATGGAGCAAAATCTCATCTCCATGGCTCGAGAAATGGAGAAACTACGTGCTGAGCAATCAAGGATGGAAATGGGTATCTCAATCTCTCCCTTGCTCACAAACACAAGCCCCCACAGTAGGCTTGATGATATTTTCATCTAAAACGATGTTTTCTGAACCAACTTTCCATTGACACAGGTATTCGAGGATACGGAATGCTGAATGGAAGTCACGAAACAAGATATCCAGGGCCATATGGTGATACATGGGGTTCGTATGATAAACGCGGTCCTTTTCGACGTTGATTTTTTCCAGTTATCTGTGGTCTGGAAGGAAACAAAACGCTATTATCCCTCTCTGGTCTCCTGTTCCTTGTGTAGTTTGTATTTGCACATGCAGCAACTATTCTCTCCATCTCTTCCAAATGAAAGAAAACTTTGTAAACTTGCCCTTTTGACACTATAATTCTATCGTGTACTTCATCCACCAAGAGTCAATTTTTCTCATTTTCAAACCCACAACCCATAACTGGTAGCATTATCACTCCCTTACACTGCTATAATATGGTAATCAAAACGTTTTTGTTGCAAAAGTGTGATATGATACTGATATCGAGTTAATTTTTTTTCTTATAATATTTGCTGTTTATTAAAATTTAAATATATTATATATAGTATGTTGAGTTAAATATACTGTATTAGCGAAGTATTTTCAAATGGTGACAGAAAATTTGAATTAAACATTATCATTAAGTTATGTCAAGACATGGTATTAATGGATTGAAATATATATTTTCGTCAAAAAGATGTTTTCGGAGGTGACAAGTCAAATATTTCTTATATGAGTAGGTCTTTTGTGAGACTTTCTCACGAATCTTTATCTGTGAGACGGGTAAATCCTATCGATATTCACAATAAAAAGTAATATTTTTTCATGGATAACCCAAATAAGAGATCTGTCTCACAAAATACGACTCGTGAAACCGTCTCACATAAGTTTTTGTTTCTTATATATGATGAAAGAAATCATACAAGCTATTATAATAGTATTCCAATATTGAAGGGATTAATCGTCTCTCATTCGAACTGTCGGTTTTTGTTTTTAGCATTTTGGGTTGCGAGTTGTTGATGCTTTAACCTCACGAAGCTGAAAGGGTATTTAGAAATAAAGAAACTTCTGTACTCCTGTCCTGTGTGTAGTTTAGTTGTGTAACAAAATATTTTATCAGGTCCATAAGTATTATTATATACAAATAATGGATGAGCCCCACTACACATTTAGCTATTTAAAGCTCAACATATTTAAAGTTTCTTTATGTTTTTCAGATTACTATTATTATCAGCTACACGATAAATATTTTACAAATTTGATTTTTTTAAAAATTAAATACTTAAAAGTTAATATACATACGTACAACATATAGACAGATGTTAGCAAGTACTGATTAATTAAGAAGGAACTTAAATATAAAATTTTCACATGCTTGTTATAATAAGAAAGTAATGATGTTGGTCAAAATGGAAACTGAATATTAAAATAGAATAAATCTGATAGTTTTGACGATGAAAAATAATAATTTATTGTGTTATATCAAACGACCATTTACTTTATACTGCTGGTATTCACCCGTTCAGTAGAATCCGATCAACTGTTCAACCGGTCTCGACATACTAAGCTACTCGAACGTCTCCTGCACATTAGTATGTGACAAACTACTCAACCACTCACTGTATCAAATATTGGTTGTTAGATTGTGTGTTTCAAGCGCCGAAAGAAGTTACTAGGAGTTTTAGGGGGGTGTATTCAATAAAGGAGATTTATTGACTTTTAATGACTTTTGTAGATTTTATAAGTCTAGATGTATTCAATTTAGACTTTTACATAATCTACAGAAGTCTAGTGGTATTCAAAATAGACTTTCATAGAGATTTAAAAAGTTAAGTGATATTCAACATTGACTTTTAAAAACTCTATAAAAGTCTATAGGTATTCAAATTTGCAATAGACTTTTAATAACTTCATAGAATTCATCAACATACAAACATTAAAGCCTAATGTACAACTATAAATTGTAAAAATTGTATTTGGTTCAACCCAAAGATTTGGATGGATTTTTAAAATTTCTAACTTATACACAAGCTATTTATTTCTCTCTCTTACGCTTCACATATCTCTTTTCTTATTTTCTCTCCTCTCATCTATCTCTATCACTCTCTCAAATTTTGGAAGTGTACCTCTGTATATATTTTCATCTTTCTTTTTTTAATTTTTCATTTCTTGGCTGATTGTTCATTTAATAAATTTTTATGTTAATATCATAGGAAATTTTGAATTCCATAATTGATTTTGTGATTTTTAATTTATGATTTATACAAATTAATGTAATATGCAATAATAATAAAGACGATCCAAAAAATTATCGTTTAATTTTTAACAATTAAATAGCCTCACAACAACCATGATTTTTAAAATAAAAGCAAGACTTGAATTGAATGAATGAATTATTCTTTCTAGCATTTTCAATTTTAATCAATATGTAAGCTATGATATTTTTATACAAAATTATATCCACACAAATATTCTTTTCACATGTATATTATCAATTTAAAAACAAAGTTACATATTAAAAAATTGATGTATTTTAAAAAGTTTACAAGCATCCATACAAACCCACATATATACATATGTAAAGATTAAATGATTTAACTTTTAAATAAGTAAATTCATTTATTAATATAAATATTGAAAAACTATTTCAAACTGAATATGTTATATATGTTAATTATTTATTGGTTCAAAGAAATTAATAAAAAATAATATATTATAATCAAGTACATATTTTTTAAATTCTATAAAAAAATTCTCAAAATCATATAAAAAACTTGCAAAAAAGTCTACATGAATTCACATAAATCTGTTTATAAATATGTGAGATTCTGTAAAAGTCAATAAAAATCTATCAAATCCATAAAAGTCTATCATTTGAAAAAGTCATTAAAAATCATCAAAACTATGAATTGAATACACTCCACTTAATTTATCCAGTTGATAAATTCTAAAGTTGAAACGGGTTGTTACAAGTTTTATAAAACCAAAATCTTTTAGTGAAATCATTGCATAAGTGGAAGAAGAGATGACGTAGGAGGTAGAGTATCTGAACATCCATAAACACCACTTGTGTTATTTCCTTATTTACTTATCATGTTTAAATTGCTTTATTTGAGTATAAATTGTTCATAAGATTCATCGGACCGTTTCGCACAATTTTGGACCGATCGTTTCTTAAGAAGTTGAAAAAATCTGGTTTTGATATTTAACAAAATCAAGACCGATCGCGTTAGTTGACAAAGTTTAGAAGAAGTTTTTTAAAAAAGTTTATTCACCCTCTTTCAAGTCTAACAAATTGATTTTCCAAAACCTTTTTATCATTTCATAAACTAATTACCACAAAATGCGGTAACTAAGATTTTGTGTGGCTTTGATTTTTTAGCAAAAAAATAAAGGTATGATTCCACATTCATTCAATTTAAAGAAGGGGGTGAGAAAATGACCAGCCACCTATCTGCCTTTATACTGAATTAATAATTAACTAGCTGCAAGCCTGCAACTTTATTATAATTATTTAGTTATGGAATTTTCAACTAATTAAACTCCATTATCCATTTGCACTTTTTCTTTGACACCACTGTCTAAATTGTCCACACTCTAGTGGTAAAGATGCTTCAATTTAGCCTCAGATTTACTTATTGTACTAATCTAAATCCGTGCGCTTCTATATTTGAAGAAATTCTACATGTATGGAAGTATCTGAATGTAAGATCCAAGAAATTATTTTCACCATATGCACTTATGGTTTAAAATTGAAAAATTATATTTTTTGGTCATATAACTTTAATATTTTTTATTTTTTATTCGGTTGTTCGTCAATTTATGGTTTTAATTCATTAATTTTCATTTTTTTCGATTTTAGTCATTTTTCCCCGGAATTCCGAAGTGAAGCCGGAAAATGCTGAAATATCATTAGAAATACTGGTGTGGCACGAGGGACATTGCTGACTCGTCTAATGTCATGTCGTCACTCCGGTGAAAAAGACTAAAATGGAAAAAAATAACTGCATGTTAGTGAATTCAACTTGTGCATTGACTAATACCAGGACAAAAATAAAAAAAAAACATCAAATTATATGATTAAAATAAAATTACTCCATCTAAAATTATATATCAATCCAATTAGAAGTTAATTAAATATACTTATGTAATATATCTGAACAAATTGAATATGAAATAAAACTAATTAATATATATGTACGGGTTGATGTGATGGCAAGGTTGTATGCGTCTTGCACGCTGGTGCGCACTGCTTTCGTGCGGCGCCTGCTTCTGCTTCCGCTTCCCCTTCGTCCCTCTTCTTCATTTTCTCGAGCTCCAATTTTATTCTTTTACACGTCAACTTGGCCCTGATATGATGTATTACCAAGATTCCTCCAGTGACGCTAAAACAATAAATAAGACGTGTACTTATGTCCAACACTAGCATAATTCATATCAATTTATAGGCTAATTTAAGTGAAAAATTTGCAATTATCGCACTAATATATGATTTCTGAGTACTCAAATATATATAAAAATTTTTGATATTAATGACACATCTTTTTCGGATAAAAATTACAAAAAAATTGAAAATATGCTATTGATATATAATATTTGAGTATTAAATATTTCAGATCTGACAGTAATATGTGACTGGCACGTTTTGATATTAATGACATATGTTTTTTTCAAATGAAAATTGGTATAAAACATTAAAAATGTACTAATATATGATATTTCGGTATAAACTCTTTCATATCGAGTACTAATATATAATATTTGAGCACATAAACAAGTATAGAAAGTATTGATATTGATATAGTTATTCCAATTTTAAACTTAAAACTTTACTTGTATCAGATCTAAAATAATTTGTTATTCAATACCATATATATGTTCCAGATTTTCAATATTTTGTAATGAATTTCATCCGAAAAATAATTATGGGCCTCAGAGTGCGGAAACATTTTTTGTGTGAATAGAAACTACACAAAAAGTTTCAATTTGACAAGAACTGAATATACTTTTAACTATGTTGTCGAGGATTTAAAAGCAAGCATCTCATTCTTTGAGCAAATATACAGTCCATTATTTTGATTTTAGACAGCAGCTCATTAATTAATTTAATTTTGTTTGCTTCATTCAACCAATTCGAGTTTTCGTGCTTTGAAACAATATAAAACTCAAATTAGACTGTCTCATGAATCAATTTTATGAGACGAATCTCAAATTCGACCAGAGGCATGAGAAATATTATTTTTTATATCAAAAGTATTATTTTTCATTCTAAATATGGATTATGTCAATTCATCTCACATATGATAATACCAAAGGTAATGCTTTTTTACCTTTCCTATAAAATAAAATATTTCCCAAAAACATAAACAACATATCTATATTATTTAACACAAAACTCGTATGATAATGTCACATATCAATTTTATGATACAGATCTCATATCCGATCAAACTCATGAAAAATATTAATTTTTATGCAAAAATTGTTATTTTTCACTTTAAACACGGATATAGATTCATGATACGATCGCACAAGATACCTACACTTTATTTCATTCAGAATTAATTTTTTCCAAACAAAACTTATTGTTGCTCCCAAAAATTATATTTTATTAACAATCCAATACTGATATAATGTTAATATCATCAATGTCTGATTCTGAAAATTTAACCAAGCCCCAAATTTATTTCTGGAATATAGACGTGTGTGTCTATATATATATATATATATATATATATATATATACACTATCAATGAAAAATAATGGTTTATTAAAATAACAATTTAAAGTAATTCTTCAATTTAGTACTTATGTAACGTAATTTTCAAGTTTATAATATAGTTACCCATTTCAATAATTATTTCAACCGCCACCAATGAACTCTCTACTTTAAATTTTCTCTTAAATTGCTTTCAATTGTTGTTAGCATCGATATATCAATCGCTATACATATAGGTGTATTAATTTTATGCTAATTCACACGTTAGAAGAGAGATTCTACGTAAAATAGATAAATAATTTAAACAAAAATAATTATATTTTTGTCTTTTAAATTGTACATTTTTCATATTTTGTTATTTATCAACCACTTCACAGTCATAGTCCATTAATTTACATTTTTTTTCAATTTTAGTTATTTTTCACAGGAAATGCTGATGTCATCAGTCAAATCAGAAATGTTCGTACGGTAGCAATTTTCAGTGATTCGTAAACATTTTCCGACTCCATTTAAGCAATTCAATGAAAATGAATTGAAATAAAAAAAAGTAATAATTAGTTGACTATGATTGTAAATTAACCGATAATGTGACCGAATATCATAATCATGAAAAAAAAATGCAATTTCCCCTAATTTAAACAACTAAGGTACCACTTGATTTGAATAATAAAATAACTAGAGGATTTGTAACTTGAGTGATAACAAATCGAAATATTGAGATAGATATAATGGTGTGATAAAATATATAGTGTTTAATATTGTTGTGTATCAAGTTATGTGTTTTTTCAACTATTTATATTACATATTTATTATTCTTGATAACAAAATCATCATGATATTATTACTCTTCAATATATATTTTTCCTATGTCAAAATTCTCATGTGTATTTTCAACTTTTGAAAATACATGATATAATTAAATAAATCAATTTTTGATAATGCATGACTAAATATAATTGATTGACTATTATTTAATTAATTAATCAATTATTTTTAGATGCATCTGGAAGATTCATTGTTAATCTTTCATGATAGTCTAAACTACTAAATTATTATTCAATGAGCATATTCTAAATTTACTAATTAAATAATTGATCGTGATCGACGATCAGACTACGTCAATACGACGAAAAACACAACTCCCGTGCATATAATGAAAAACAAAAATTTCGAAAAACAAAATTTTTCACTGATACATTTTTGACAGTTGCCTATTTTGTAAACTCTTTCACCAAAATAGCAAGTTGTACTCTCATCACAAAATTAGCGGTCATGATAACTTCTACAACTTCCAAATATGTAATCCACTTATAAACTCTTTTAGTCATTTATAAGTCATATGTTTGATCTCCATCATACTTAATCATCAAATCCAACTCCTTGAATTCGACTACTCAATGGAAACACATAATCCAATATTTGTTAAACCTCAATAGTTCAGGGATACAACTAACCGTAGGTTTACAATTCACCTGATTCGAGACAACATTTATATATTATATGAGCTTACCCTAATTAGCTTCATTATGTATATCAACCCCTTGATCACAAGAATGTCATAACTCAAGTCTGATCACACCCATGAGATCATGGTAAAAGTGTCTAGTAGCACAATCTCCTAGATTATGTGATGTATCTTTGAGTAATAATAGTGATATCGGATGTGCAACTAGATAATCACCTTCTCTAAATCACATTTTTTACTTTGGTCATAGATTCCTTGCACTATTAACTCATCATATCACACAAGATATCCATATCCGTAAATGAGCGATGGATCCCCTATTACAATGCATCGAATCCTAGGTAAGACCGAGATAGGCTCAGTCTCACCACCTGATAACCCTCGTAGAGTCGGTAAATAAGTCAAAGTATCGTGCTAGTACGTAGATCCTTCATGTTGTTTCGGGACTAAGGACTAACGTTGTACAACCACAACTGCAGACTATTCTACTCGATAAATGATAACCACTTGAAACTTTGAGGAAGGATTGTTCAGTTGTTCATTCCATTATCATCCATATGTATGATTATACATCTACATGTCCATACTAAACGAAAATGACAATAACATCACAGATTCTAGTCTCAAACTCAAACAATCTTTATCCATATTTTAGGCAGTTGAAACAAGTAAGAATATATTTAAAATATACAATACACGCCCGATGAATTCATGATCAACATTGCGAAGAAGACCTCATGGTACTAAAGTGTATTCGCGGGTTTTACAACTAAAGTGAATGTTATAATTGGATAAATCCGTAAAATAATATTAAAATAAAGATTATTTTATATTAGAATCAATAAAGCTCAAGCCACATATTGACTTGTTGGGCACTTACTCTAAAAATCTCTCATTTGTCATATAGTCAACTTTCCATCGATCTTAGACCCGCTGTCTCGCGATGCTTATCAAACAATGATCATAGAAGAAGCTTTGTCAGTAGATCAACAATGTTGTCTACAGATGCGACTCTCTAAACAAATATGTCTCATCTTCCCACAATCTCCTAGATCATGTGAAACTTCCTCAGTACATGTCTGGATCGCTAATGAGATCTAGGCTCTTTTGCTTGTGCAACGGTACAGTTGTTGTCGCAGTATACCGGGACTGGATCAACTTCGTTAGGAATTATGTCTAACTTTTGGACAAAATTTTTCGGCCTCATTGGTTGAATCCGTTGTGATGTCTTGCTTGGAACTCTTCCGAGAGACAACATTACCATTGAGCTTGAATACAAATCCAAATTTTGATTTCGTATCATCTATATCTTATTGGAGATTAGAATAAATATAGTCTTATAATTTTAATTTTCCACCATATATAGACCTGACTTTGGGCCGGGTGTGGGGCCCTTAGCTCCTAATCGTTACTACAATGCACTTTGATTAGGGTTAACTAAATACAGCGGAAAACGAGTTTAAAATTTCTTTACAATGAGCCCGAAATATTTCTTCTATAATTTAAATACTAAAAATAGTATTTAATCTCACATCATAAACATGCCCACACGAAATCATAACCAATCATATACAAACAATTCATATTCTCAGGACATGCCCCGGTATATAAATACATATACATATATACTGGGAACAAAATATAAACCTCAACTCAACTGTGACTCCCTTCAGAAGTACCCTCTCCGGTCTCCTGATATTCTGGAGTACCTGCCATTGTCCACACACAAAGACAACAACAGCCCCCCTTGGGGGTGAGCAAAGCTCCATATGGAACAACCATCATATATACCACAAATATCTAAACAATGATATATGATATGCAATGCATGTATGTCGTGGAGGTATCAGGTCAAATGCTCATCCACTGAGCACATGTCAGAATCAAATGAATCGCTATCAAATCAATGCTCGAGCTGGCACACCGGCCTCAATAAGGGATACTCGTATGATAGCGTCGACGAAGCGCCATCAAATCCCAAATCTCATATCAATCGTCGGGGCCACAAATGTCTATGTTTTAAAGGTCATGTAATACCAAACATAGCATTGTGTTCACAAACCCTAGAATCCAATCAAATCATATCAGGGTATCCAAGGATCATATCTCAACGTGCATGTCATGTATCGATGTATGCATCAAACGATGTGTGTTAACAAAACATTTATTTTATACATCGATATTCAAATCACAATGTCATGTATGCCACATAAACTCAACAAATAAGGCATATAGACATGTATTCTCATTTCAATCAATCAAACCAATCCAACATATATCATATAATACAGATACCTGTCGTATGTTACCCGGTCGCAACATACCTCAATTCTTCGTTCCAGTCGATGTAGCTTGAAGATATCGGTATAATACTTTATCTACATCAATAACATACTCATTCCAATCAATAACATAATTCAAAATCATTAATATGAGTTTCAAATATCATTTGAAACTTCAAAAATTCATATCAAATCCAAATTATATTATAATTCAGTTCCGACTTCGAATATGAGTTTATTGTCGGTTATTCTACTATATACAGGAAATTCAACTTCAAATACATGCTATTCCAGCACTTTGATATTTAGAGCTGCTGAAAGCCAGAAGAAAATTACCTCAGTCAGAAGCCCTCGACGCGAAGATCACAAATATATAATTTTTTTCGCGTTTAGACAGCGTTTCGAAGTCGATTCGGACGAAGAAATTTGATTTTCTCTCGTACTCTTTCGAAGACATCGAATAGGAAATGAAGAAGAAAAGAGGAAAAGTTATTCTTATCCCCCACCGCTTCGGCGCTCGGGTGATAGAATTCTCGCGCTCACCCGAGCGCGAGACGTTCTGCCCCCGAGTTTTGTTTGTACCGCGCCCGGGCGATCACAAATTACCGCTCGGGCGCGGCATGTTCTGCCCAAACCCACTTGCATCGCGCTCGGGCGGTCGCAAACTACCGCTCGGGCGCGAAGTGTTCTGCCCGAACACAATTGTCATATACCCTGGCGCTCGGGCGGTCATTTTCTACCGCCCGGGCGCCACATGTTCTGTACAAATATTGACTTTTGTACTATATTGGCGTCCGGCTTCTCTACTCGAGCTCTTACAACGTCAATTCATATTCAATATTCATTTTCTCAATTCCATTGTCATGATATACATCAAATACATAATCACATGACAATTTCATAAATTATCGATAATCACATAAGATTTACGATAATACGATACACGGTCCTTACACCGAGCCAGTTCCGGGTCAGACCCGACGGATCTAATCGGTCCGCTTGTGGTAGGTTACAGGACAGTTATGGACTTGGCGGTTCGAGTCTGGGTCCAGGTTTGGTTCAACTCTGTTGGGTGAAATAATTGTTTTTACTTGGTAAAGCGATCGAACCGTGGTGCTTGAGCTGTTGTGTGGTTTAAAAGATTTGAATTGCACCATTACTACTAGCTATAACTATTGGTAAAGCGGTAAACACTCGGTCCTACAATTGGTATCAGAGCCAATGTCACGGGTTCGATTCTCATTGATTGCAAGGAGTGCAATTATTGGGAGGAAGATTGCTGGGTGTAATAATTGTTTTTGCTTGGTAGAGCGATCGAACCGTGGTGCTTGAGCTGTTGTGCGGTTTAAAAGATTTGAGTTGCACCATTACTACTAGCTATAGCTATTGGTAAAGTGGTAAGCACTCGGTCCTACAAACTCTTTACTTTTTTCTTAAATTTTTTTCAGTTAAATTACATAAACAATAAAGGCTACAAACAGTAATAAAAAAAGGACGTGTTTTAAGGTTGAGAGATTATATAAAGACGAGAATAAAAAAATCGAGAACGTGTTGTCAGGTCTGAGAGATTATATAAAAATTACTTTGTTGATAGTCCCATCTATAACAAGAAATATTTTTGAAGGCAATTCTAAATGAAGAGATAAATGTTTTGGAGGTTAAAGCTTTACAACCAATGTTTCTTAATATGTCCAACGGAAGGATGCTTCTGCTAAGTTCAGGTTGTCATCTCTCATAAAGTTTTGAATGTGGTCAGATTGCTTACATATGATGTTGCAGCAATATTGTTGATGAATACTTGAGAATATGTGCATCGACAACATTGGAATGTTTGAAAATATTTTTCAAGCGGGGTATAATATATTTTATGAGCAATATTTAAGACAACCAACATTTGAGGACGTTGCTCAGCTAATTATGAAAATGGTCGAATAAGATTTCCGTGGATGCTTGGAAATTTTGATTGCATGCGTAGGACTTGGAAGAATTGTCCGACAAGCCTGAGAAGGAAATATCAAGTGGGCTCCAAAATTAACCCTCGATCATACTACATTCGGTTCCATCGAAATATTTATGGATTTGACATGTATATTTTGGCGTACCAGAATAAAACGACATAAACATTTAAGAGAGGTCTAATTTGTTCTTAAACCTTGCAAATGATCAAGTCCTTCCAATGTTGATTGAGTATTTGGTATACTCCAAATACGATGGCATATAGTAAGATGTTCATCTCACATTTGAGATCCAATTAATTTGGATTATATAATGAAAACATGTATAATTCTCAATAACATGTTTGTTGAAGACGAAAGGGATTATATGCTTAAATATCGTGTTTCCCAGCTCGAGATGATGAATGTGTTCTCCTGGATGATGTCCATTCAAGAGATCCTACCGTAGAGTTAACGTTTTTCTAAAGTGATGTGTTGACATTCTGAGCACATGATTACACCACATGCTTTAAAAAGACATGATCGAACATACTTGGAGTTTAAATGGTGGTGCATAGTGTATTTGCATTTGATATATTGGTTGAGTGAAACTCTTATTAATAAAAAAATAGAAAAATATATAAATTACATATTTTTCATTCCATCAAAATTTTAACGAATAAATCAATGTTTTTCGAAATGTGAAAATTATTATCATTTATTAGATGAATAAATTTTGATTATTTTTTTGAAGATAATTAATAATACAAATTTAAGAATATTCATTCAGTATACCATAAATTCACGATGAATTATTCTGTTTTTTAAATTCAAATTTATCTAGTGGAATAAAAAATTCATACTTCAACATCATTTCTACAACTTCATATCATCATTGTAAGAACGTAAAATGAAGTTAACAATGCTGACATCAGCATGAGATATTTCATTTCTTCGATTTCATCTCACCATTATTTCTTATTTGGACAACGGATTTATGTGGCCCATTGCCGTTATTTTCCGATTCATCGGACTCATTAATAGGGCAACCAGTCTCTTCCTAAGGTTTCTCTTCTCCTTGAACCTTAAGATTTATATACTAGAGTCCTCAACAAAGAAGTAAACTTCAGGCATGAACCGCTTAACCTAGTCTCATTAGTTATTTCCTCGTCATCTTGAGTAGGGGTGATCAAATTTTTATTAATTGCTCGAACCGAATTGCACTGCATCTTTTTTCTCATTTTTTTAAAAACTACGATTAAAAATAATGACCATAAACCGAACCGCATATTATTGTTTTGTCAAGATTCAAGAACAACATTCCCTAAACTGCTTGCCATAGTATTTTACTTAAAGTTATAATAACATGTAAACAACATATTCAATTAAAGAAGTCTTCATATAGTATCTCTCTCAACTCTCTTTCAAAATCGCTCGTCCTACAAAAAAAGCTCATCCTTTTTTTAAATATTCTTCAAATTAATCTTAAAAATAAGAAATCATGAGCAACTATGCAACACCTAGCATCAAATAAATAATTTTGGATGAAAAAAATTGTCTAATACTATTTTCTAATAATAAATAATTTACTGTGTATGTTGAATCATGTAAGATTTTGTTAAACAAAATAAATACTTATAGTAATTACACTATGTTTTAAAATTAGATTTGAATATTTGATTTTTATTATTGACCATTCACCAAAAAAAGGACAAAGCGATCCAGATCGTACAAAATCGCTCAAAAATCGTAATATAATTCTATGTATAAAACAAAGAATTTTTTTTAAAGATTAATTGACCGCATATGAAAAAACCGATTTAAACTTTTTAAGCAAAATCGCAAAAACCGAAAGTGACCATCCCTATTCATGCGATGAATCGGCAGCATCCGGGTCACATCTCCGGATGACTCAAATATGATAGTTGTCTCACAAAATTGACTCATAACCTCTCGGATGACTCAAATATGATAGTTGTCTCACAAAATTGACTCATAACCTCTCGGATGACTCAAATATGATATTTGTCTCACAAAATTGACTCGTAAGATGATCTCACTATTTTTTTATTTAATTATTATTTTTGCAACGTAATTCTCAGGTTTATTATATGGTACCCAGTTCAATAATTATTTCAACCGCCGCCAATGCACTCTCGACTTTAAATTTTCACTTAAATCGCTTTTAATTGTTGTTAGCATATCAATCGCTATACGTATAGGTGTATTAATTTTACGCTAATTCACACGTTAGAAGAGAGATTATACGTACAATAGATAAAGAATTTAAACGAAAAAAATTTATATTTTTATGGTGAAAAGATTATATTGTTGGTCTTTTAACTTGTATTTTTTTTTGGTCATTTATGGGTTAAGTCATGGTCCGATTCTACTAACTTTTATTTTTATTCAATTCTAATCATTTTTCATGGAAGTACTAACGTAACCTCAGCCACGTCATCAATTTTCGAAGGCATGTAACCATTTTTTGTGACACACTTGTATTTTTCATAATCATATCAATATTACGGTAAAAATGCACTAAAATTGAAAATCATGCAAATGAATTGAATAAAACTGCGATGTCCTTAAGTGAAACAACTAAGAGTAAAATTTAAAAAAATATGTATAATTTAGAATTGTTAAAAATTCATTGTTTAGACTTCAGAGGTAAGAATATGTTAGACAGTTTCACGAATCTTTATATGTGAGTCGGGTCAATCTTACCGATATTCACAATAAAAAATAATACTGTTAGTATAAAAAATAATAATTTTTCATGAATGACCCAAATAAGAAAATATGTCTCACAAAATACGACACATGAGACCGACTCACACAAGTTTTTGTCTAGAAGTAAACAGGTGAACCGACAAAAGTTGCAACAATTATCAAACCAAATATATTCTTCAAGAAAATCTAGTATAAATA
The DNA here is from genome assembly GCF_025594145.1 of Primulina tabacum. Lineage (NCBI taxonomy): Eukaryota > Viridiplantae > Streptophyta > Magnoliopsida > Lamiales > Gesneriaceae > Primulina > Primulina tabacum. The sequence goes on along the minus strand of NC_134553.1, from coordinate 47,859,639 downwards.
TCCTTCGATCTTCCTAAATTACTCTCACATTCCCAAACGGGCGAAAAATGGCTTCTCAAATCCCACACATTGTGGCCTTTTTGTTCACCACCATTATCATCTCCTTCATCATTCAAACAAGCCCCGAACAAATCCTGCAACTCTGGAATTCCATGCAGTTCACTTCTCTACAGATCCTCTGCTTTTCATTCTTCATCGTTTACACTCTGACTGTGTTCCTCATGAAACGGCCCCGAACTGTTTATCTCGTAGATTTTGCCCTCTTCAAGACTCCTCAAAGCATGCGAGTCTCCTTCGCAGGTTTCATGGAGCATGCAAGATTGGTTTTACCCACTCAGCCTAAAAGTGTCCACTTCCAGATGAGGATTCTTGAACGCTCAGGTCTTGGTGAAACAACATGCCTGCCACCCGCAATCCATTACATTCCTCCCACCCCGAATATGGCTCTTGCTAGAGAAGAAGCTGAACTTGTGATCTTTTCTTGCATGGATTCGCTGTTTCAGAAAACCGGGATCCAGCCCAAAGATATCGATATCTTGATCTTGAATTGCAGCCTGTTTTCTCCGACTCCATCTCTAACAGCCATGGTGGTTAACAAATACAAAATGAGAAGTAATATCAAGAGTTTTAATTTATCCGGAATGGGATGCAGCGCGGGTTTGATTTCACTCGATTTAGCGAATGATCTTCTGCAACAGCATTCAAGTTCAAATGCTGTGGTTATAAGTACAGAGATTCTTACACCCAATTGCTACATGGGTAAGGAAAGAGCCATGCTCCTCCCCAACTGCTTGTTCAGAATGGGTGGCGCCGCCATACTCTTGTCCAACCGGAGCTCCGATCGCAGCCGCGCAAAGTATCGTCTATCTCATGTTGTGAGGACCCACAAAGGAGCTGATGATAAATCATACAGATGCGTATCGCAAGAAGAGGATTCCGAAGGGAATGTCGGAATAATGTTGAACATTGATCTAATGAGAATCGCTGGCGAGTCTTTGAAATCCAATATCACTACACTTGGCCCTTTAGTCCTTCCTGCTTCGGAGCAGCTACGCTTTGTTATTTCACTCATCAGAAGGAAGCTATTCAACCCCAAAATTAAGCCATATATTCCAGATTTCAAGCAGGCTTTTGACCATTTCTGCATACACGCCGGCGGAAGGGCGGTGATCGATGAGCTTCAGAAGAGCCTCAACCTCACGGCGGAGCAAGTGGAGGCTTCGAGAATGACTTTACACAGATTTGGGAACACTTCTTCTTCTTCACTTTGGTATGAACTGAGTTACATTGAGAATAAAGGGAGGATGAAGAAAGGAGACAGAGTGTGGCAGATTGCTTTCGGGAGCGGATTTAAGTGCAACAGTGCGGTTTGGAAATGCAATCGGACGATCAAGAAACCATCGGACGGAGCTTGGGCTGATTGCATCGATAAATATCCAGTCTATATACCAGAAATCGTCAAACTTTAAGGAAATCTGAAAATTAAATTTAAATAAAATTTCAATATTGCGTTTCTCTCCCCTGTGTGTGTAAGTGTGTTTTTTTTTCATATTTACCAGGAGTTGGGTGAGATTTTAATCCAAATTCAAGAATGTCTTACCTCTTTTTTTTTTTTTTTTTTTTTTTTTGGAAAGGCTATATAATTTATGTGCAATGTATCCATTTTACGATAAAATACCAGTAATTCTAGACTTATCCTTCAATACCTAATTTTTTTTAAAAAAAATTTGAACAATATCTGAAACAGTCAATGTGATGAAGTGGTGAATGTAGAGTAGGTTAACCCTACTCTTTATCTGTCAGATATGTCAATCTTACCGATATTCACAATAAAAATTAATATTATTAGCTAAAAAATAATATTTTTTCATGGATGACCCAAATAAGAGATTCGTCTCACAAAATACGACTCGTAAAACCGTCTCATACAAGTTTTTTACCTGAATATAATATCATGTATACGAAATTTGACAATACAACAAAATAAGACTTTAAAGTAATACTCATATTTTCTATTGGGGAGTTTTATTTACACTCCAAAAAAGTATTAATAACATTCCTCTTTACTTGTAAAATTTCTTACTTGACAAATTTACCATTTTTATTATTTCCTTATATTATAGATTTTGATTTGAACTTAAAAATACAAACGTAATAGTTTGCATGTTACAACTAGAATTGTTATGCTCTAGACATTTTTCATAATTTTTTTATCATCTATAAATTTAATATTTCGTATTTTAACCCAAGTTTCATTAGGAGTATAAAAAATATGCATCTATTAATTTTAAAAACACATAAAAACTGTTTGAATATTAAAAAAAATTTGATTTACCAATATTTTTGTTAAATTGAGGATAAAATACAAAATATATTAAAAGTAAGGCTTTTGTTATTTTATATCAAGTTTTTACCGAATATCTAAAATTTTTAGAGCATAAAAATATTAATTTGAACTGAACTCATTTACATTTGGTGGGCATGTGACATCTGTCGAAGCTGAAGATACTACGGCAATACGTGATCTTTGATACGTGCGATTAATAACTGAAAAATGAAAACTCAACCAATGAATTAGCGATGAAGAACATGAATTAATTGATTCCACATTAAAATGAGATTCATAAAAAGATTTAAAAAAAGCATTTCTCATATCAATAATGTGTATATTCTTTCCGAGAACTCGTCACTTAAAAACTCAAAAATAAATCGTGTTTGATGTGAGAAATTATGGCACAGGTGACACGGAGAAGTTTTCTCAAAATACGTCATTCTTGTGAGTTAGAACTTAAGCATATTGAAATTACATATGTTAGTACAGCGGGGACAATCATCGATTACGTTAAACATACTAATTTTAAAATTAACCAGTATATGTTTTGTTTATATTCGGAATACATTGTCAATTTTGGATAACTTATTTTAGAAATTGAAATTACTAATAAATTTAATAAAAATAAATAACTACTGAAGGAAAACATTGTCAATTTATGATATGAAAATTGATGAAGGAGTGTATTTTATAATGAGTAGGTCAGTTGTGAGACGGTTTTACAGATCTTTTTTATGATACGGGTCAATCCTAATCATGATTACAATAAAAATTAATATTTTTGACATAAAACATAATTTTTTCATTGGTGATCTAAATGTGGTATATGTCTCATGAAATTGACATGTGAGACTGTCTCATGAAAGTTTTTGTATTAATAAAAACTGGAGTTCGACATAAACTGATCGAGTTTGAGTTCGACAATTGACTCTGACGGAGACATATGGCACAAAAGGTGACTCAATCTATCCAACATTCCATAGCTTTAACAAAAAGCATTCCACATATTGGTTCATATTGGTTCACAAAATCAACCAAATACGAGAGTAGGGTGTGGAAATTAAAGAAACAAGGACCATAAATAGAATTTTAACAAAATTTTAGCCAAGCAGGTGTAAATGGACTTAGTGACCACTACCCAATTGGTAGGCCAACCTATTTACCCCAAAATGCTAGCTTTGCTTGTTTTTGGTATGTAGGAATTGCGTGCGTAGAGTGGGGCAAAATCAAAGATTAATGGTTAGTTTGGCGGCAAATTAAATATAATCCTATTATGTATGTATTCATTTATAGCATATAATATATTTAATAATGACTAATTTGATTCATTATGAGTCATCAACCAATTAACTAATGAAACTTCTTTATTATTAGATAGTTAGATTGTATAGGATTTACTTGATCATTTATGTGGAGGACCAATTGCATGAAGATAAATTAAACTACACTTTATATATATATTATTGAGACATTGAATTTACTTACCTTTTTTTCCATTCTTTTAAAGTACCCTTTATATCAATATATTATCGATATATTTTGAAGAAAATATATCACTCCACATAATTCCACGCACTACAAGAAATTTTACATTTGGCAAAACTGACCAACGTAGCAAAATATAAGTGAAACACGCCGCCGAATATTTGGCGACGCAAAAACTCGTCGACGAGTTGCGTCGCAAATTGTTTGTATCCAATGTCAATCGGCTCTTTGGCGACGCGGAAAATAAAACATTATTAATGGTGTACGCATTTCGTGACACTGATCCCACACGTCGCCAAAAGGTATTATCATGTGGCGACGCCTTCCTTGCATCGCGAAATGTATTTTTCGATTTCAATATTTCTATATTATTGTAATTATTTAGCAACGCAAAATCTTCATCACCAAAGATATTAAATATTTGACGACGCCCTTAGCGTTACCAATTTTTTTATTTTTTTATTCATCCTCATTTTCCGACACTATAAAAACATTGCCAAAATGTGTCATTAATGTTATTTTTATCTATTAAATATGAATATCAGATAAAATAATTATATATAACAAAATTAATATATGTGTAATTTACAATTCAATAATCAAATATTTTTCAAAAAGATAAACAAACGAATCAAATAATGTCCAAAAACAAAATTACTGAAACAATAATTGGATAATGTTGCAAAATAATTAAAAAAAACTACATAGTCGTTGCCGGAGGCGAGGGAAGTCATGAAGAAGATCAAGTCGAAGAGCCTGTCGGTGGAGGCTGGAAAGAGAAAACAGAAATGACATGTTGCAAGTGTTGCAATAATGTATTTTGTTGTTGCTCACTATAGTTTGTTACTGCTCACATATAATCTGTTTTTGCTCATTGATAATTTTTGTTGCATAACCATAATTTTTTCACCATCATTATGCTTTGAGCTAATGTTTGTGGCCCTAGAACCATCCACTATAGATAGTTTATGTAATGGACCTAAACCCTTAACGTTGCGAGACTAAGACTTGCGTCATGATATCAACATTTTTGAGATGATGCACATTATCAATAGTAGAGACACACACTTCAACCTTCTACGATGCTTTAACCGAGTCATGTTACCAAATGATGCAGAACATTGGAGGAAAAATTCTCCGCTGCGTATCAACGATGTTGAGTGTGCTTTATGTCGTCAAATGCTTACATTTCGTGACGCATAAGCTTTGTCCAGTCATCAAACAACCCAAAATAAAGGTAGGAAAATGGACTCACACGATTCGTTATTTGAGCAACACTGAGCACATTATGCTGTCATCATACAAATGGTATCATACGTTGAACGTACGGTTCATCACAATATATCAGATTTCTTGTAGTGAAGATTACGAATTTATATTTTGGCATAAAATAATCATGTTTTTCTATTTTTTACTGCATTGTCGTATTTGAAGTAGTCGATGGATTCCACTAGATTGAATTGTCCTTTAGATTACACGTGCATGTTAGCTGAATTTCTGCTTGTCAATTAATAACTAAGAAATAACTAATATGATGAAAAAAAATAAAAAGATATCGGTCCTACTTAGTTGCGGAGGAGGAAGTTGGAAGTTTCATGTCTATTTAATTTTTTTAATTAATGATAACTTTGAATTATACACATAAAGTATATACCTTCGCATTAAATTTAAATTTAAGCAAATACTAAACGAAACTTCTTCGTCTTCGTATATATACACTAGATGGTGACCCTAGTGCGTCTGCTTTAGTGTTTTTTTAAATAAAAAAAATCTTTATCGTTAAAATAGCTAAATATTAACTTACTTAGTTTTAATAACATATTAAAATAAAATTATTTTACAGAAATATTTTTTTTTAAAAAAAATATTATCACTTCTTTATCAAAAAATTGATCCAAAATCCCAGTAATAAACGTTAGTTTCAGCGACAGATAAAAGACCGGTAGTCCATCTCTGGGCGTCAATAACTTGATCCCACGAGTCAATTAATTTGCCATATGGCACACTATAATCAAGCCTGTAGCTAAATGAAGAGTCAATCGATCGTTAGAAACACCTACGTAAGAAGGTTTTTACATGGTTTACGTGATAAGATCATTACGTGAGAATGACTTATATTAAGATTTTTTACATCGATTAGATAGTGTATGGAGTTGACATGGTTTGTAAGTTATAATATATTTGAGCAAATTCCGTAAAGACGTCGCATTTAGTTTGAGAGTAGGTCTCTTGTGAGACGGTCTCACGAATCTTTATCTGTGAGACGGGTCAACCCTATTGATATTCACAATAAAAAGTAATACTTTTAGCATAAAAAGTAATACTTTTTAATGTATGATCCAAATAAGATATCTGTGAGACCCGTGAGACCGTCTCACACAAGTTTTTGCCTTAGTTTGATGGATTTCATTTTATTTTTTTTATTTTTGTTTTAGAGAAGGAAACCATGAACTTCAAATTCACATCTTGTGTGGTTTATATAGTGTTTCATGTCAATAATGGTGTCATTTGAAATTCATTTTATATTGTGTAACTAATATGTAAATAAGTAAGGTTCAATATTTGATATATTGTTGTATAGATAACAATAAAACTATAATTGAATCCATTGATTTCAAAGTGTCTACTGGACAAATAGCCCAGCAAAGAATGTATATTTTATCAGTGGGCATCACTTGCAGATTCTATGCGATTGAATTTGAGGGGAAAATTTTAATCAACTTCAATGGAAGTTCAATCGAGTTATTAGCAAATTTTTGCGAAAAATACCCTTAAAACCCAGTTCTGGAAACTTTTCTTAAGTAAAAAAAAAAAAAAAAACCAAGAAAAAGTTAATTTCAAAACTCCAATTAATAAAATTTCGATACTTCATCTTTAACACACCACTAACTAATTAGGTTTGCATGTACGAATAAGTACTAGGTCGTGCCGATTGGGGCATTGTTTGGTACGTTGGTCCCCAATGGAAAAAGGATACTCTTCATAAGTCCACATTATTACTTTACCATTTGACCATGTGATATGTCTCAATGTATGAAATATTATTGTAAACTTCTATATATTTTGTAGATTCTTCGAATAAATTATTTTTGTCTAGTTCAAATTTTGTAATGCAATGTCTTATAATTCAGTCTCAAGTTTGACACGAGATCTCGAAACACTTCGTAAGTTTGTAACAAATCCCCCTTCCCTGATGAAAAAAAAAATGTATTGTAATGATAACTAGAATTCAAAATATAATAAAATTAAATATTAAATGAATTTGTAATAAATTAATTCTATTTTTTATTATTATTATCTAAATTGTTTTTCACAAAACAATATCGATTGTGCTTTATTTATGACAAAAACTTGTGTGAGACAGTCTCATGGATCGTATTTTGTGAGACGAATATCTTATTTGGGTCATCTATGAAAAAGTATTACTTTTTATGATAAGAGTATTACTTTTTATTCTGAATATTGGTAAAATTGACCCGTCTCACAATTAAAAATTCGTGAGATCGTCTCACAAGAAACCTGCTCTTTATTTATTCCCATTTATCACAAGAATTAAATATTGTTTGACCCCTCAAAGTAAAGGCAATAGAATTTAGCTTTCACAACAAGCAAACAAGCATAATGAAAGCACTCACTAAAGTTTCTGCCAACCATACTACTCTTGTAAATAGACTCATTTTTTAAGTTGTGGGAGGGAATTGTTAAAATTGGGCCGCAAACATGACATATTATCCTTAATTTAGAAATTTGATGTCGGATGAGGCATAGTCGCATTTTTATAATAAACATTTATGAATAGTAAATTACTTAAATTTACTTATTGATCCATCAAATGCAACATAAAATATTCTTAGATGATCATTTTAGTCAATTCAATATTATATTGGCAATTGGATTATTTCAGAATTCAAGAAACATTAGCATGTTAAGAATAGAATTAGAATCATCGAAAAGATCAAATATATCCGAAGTTTGGATTGCAATTATTACTTGAAATTTAGTTATTTATTATGTTGTCTTTAAGATATATTTTTAAAATTTTAATGTTCCTTATATATGCGTGTATGTAAATAATATGAAATAAAAATCTCAAAAAAATTAACCCGTACATGTCAACTTGCGACGATTCCCTTTTTGCGAAGCTAACATAATTGAGTAGGATGCATAATGCATTTTACAGTACTAAATGGCCCAAGTCTACACCTAGCCTTTATCCGCGGACTACCAAATAATAAATACAAATCAATAGATTCTATCCAAATAATATAATTTTTCATATAATAAAATAAAGCCAATTATTTATATTTTAAAATTCTTCATTCTAGAAATCGATTTTTTTATTTAACAATTATTATTTTTGTGTGTGTGTGTGTGTGTGTGTGTAATAAGGACACTTGAACAGAGACGTGTTCTACTTACTTGTAGGTCAATGGAAATCTGTATTTGACCAGCAGCCTCAAACAGCTTAATGAATACTTTGATGGATGGACTATGAGCAATAAAACAAAAAAAGTATAATAAGAATATGTCAAGAGCAATCCTTGCATGTTTATATCATCCAATGATTGAATCTGTCGCACAAGATTTGGTTGATTTATCTGATTAAAATGATTTGCATAATACTACATTGATCTTGATTCATCAGAGAACATCTATCATGCAGGTTCTTAAAGTTAAAAAAAAACAAAACAAAACAAAAAAGTCAGATCCAGGACAAGCGGGAATTAGGAATACGTAACTTTCAATTCCAAGAATAAAACCCATGAAAAGAAACAGGGTATAAAATGGTCACACCAATAAGTGATGAAGATAAATTCGTCGATCATGTCGATTTTTTTTACAAGTTGTAACTTTTTGAACAGATTAGTTTCGTCATGAAATTCCCACAGAAATTCGAAGCTGACATAACCTTAGGGCAGCTTAAAATTTTTTATGCTTCCCTCTCCTGCTTGAAAAAATCACATTATTCATGATACTGACATGGATTTTAACTTTTCACACAAGGGATTTTAACGATAGGCAACAGAAGACAGCTCCCATCGACATGTTGCACATGCACTTGCATTTGCATTCTGCAGGAAAAGAAGTATTGTGGACAATCACACTCAGGAAAGAAATCTAAATTTTGTTCATAATAATGAAAGAAATCTTAAATTTTGTTCATAATCTTTTCAAAATTATAATTTTTTACACATCGCAATATGTAAAATCCCCCTGTCGATCAAATTTCCAAAATGCATCCACCATCATGCCCAGCTTTACTTATTCAATTCAAACCGCATAAAATAGATACGAACAGAGAGTCGGGTAATACACGATGATGACAACTTATAAATTCATAATATCTCCAACACTAGCAAGTTTATAACACCTTTGGACTGCTCTAAGAGCACAAGAAAACCCAAAAGATGCTACAAACTCTTCAATACCTCTTATCCCTCGACACAAAATCTCTCTTAATAAACAAAATAAAGACTCGTTATTCAAAAAACCCTCTCAAGAAAATGAAGTAGTCTGATCCTTGAGAGAACACTTCTTAAATTAGCTGCAAGATGCCAATACATAATAGAAAATAGTCCTGATAGCTGCAAAACTTACGGGCATGCTATATTGAGGGGTGCACCATTCATCATCGGTGGTGCACCATTCATCGGGGTAGTCACTTCATCTATCCAAGCAGGGCTTCGTTGCAAGCCTCAAAGTCAAAATCTGGCAACGCGGTAGAATGATCACCATCATTGAACCCAAAAATAGGAAGATCATCGAATTCACCGAGGATGTCGTCCAGCGGTGGGGCGAAATCATCATACTCCATGAACGAATCGAACTCAAAAGCTAAGTCCATCTCCGCGCCCATTTGTGACAGTGCCATCAATTCATCGTCCACTAATCCAGTATCACCAGATTCAGCTAACTTCTTCTCTGAAACATTTTTGTTGACAGGTACAGTATCAACAATTTTATCCTCAGTTTCAAGGTTGATTCCTGAGCCTGGGCACAAAGAATCCAATTCAAGCACGGAAGATGGTGATGTGTGGGAGACAGGCAATACAAAAAATGCACCAGAGTCGTTTTCCAAAGCACAAGCACTTGAATCATGTGATTTCTGGCTCTCATCATTCTTAGATATAACCACAGAGCAAACAGTTCCATTGTTAGCATCATCCAAACTCTTATGCATTGGAAAGTCGGTGTTAATAACCAAAGCCTGGAATTCCATTCGTTTTGTTTCATATGCTCTTGACGCCTCCTCCGCAGTACTATAAGTCCCTAACCAGACTCGTTTTTGCCTAATTGGATCACGGATTTCCGCAGCCCATTTCCCCCATTTACGCTGCCGAACACCTCTATATTTTCCGGTAATTTGACTAGACTTTCTCTCAATTAGAGGGGAAGCTCGTTTCTTCTTGGGGATCCTCTTCTCTTCATTGTCACTGTTTCGAAATGAACCCTTCGATTCATCAACTTTCGCCACTGGACTAGAATCCTCAACAGGGATACAGACTTCTCGGATAAGCCTCTTACTAACTCCCTCATCATCAGATGAATCGGTAGCATCCGGGTCATCACAAACGATCACGACTTTCCTCATGGGTAGGATGGGTTCAAACTTGTTCCTCAACATTCTGGTTCCAAATTCTTGTTTCAATGAAATTGTTTTCCGAGGCTCTCGCATTTTTACTTCAATTCAAATCATTAAATAACCCCTCAATAAAGAATACCCTCAAAATTTGTATGAAAACAAACTATAAAGCCAAAAAATACTACAATAGGTAAACACAAATTGGTCTCAAGCAAACAAAACGACTTCAATCAAGGAATTCTTCTAAGTGAGAAAACCTCTGAAGAACAAAAAGAGATGGAATAGCCAATTTATGTGATAACCACCAAAACACTCAACTCCGGAACAAGTCCTGCAAAACAATGAAAAGATCCCACAAAAAATCAACACAAACCCATTACAGATCAGCGCTTAACAACCCCCAAAACAACCAAAAATCACCTAAAAACAATATAAATTTAACGAACAAAACGCATGAGGGTTTAAGGTAGAACAATACATACCTTTTGGACCTCAAACGCATCGAAACAGTTGGGAAGAAAGAGTGGGCGCCCTCCTGCAGTTTGCAGCAGAGAGATTTTCGCATGCGGTGAGCTGATGAAGAAGAAGCAGATGAGAAACCCAGCTTCAATGGAGCCCCAAACACAACAGCCAAATCAGAACCTGCCGACATAAATCTCTCACTCCTAACCCGCCTTATCTCAAACAACCCCTTCCTCTTCTGCTCAAAACTTGGAAAAGCACCACGAAAGAAAGAAAAAATGGATCAGAAACACCTATTTATAAGAGCAATAAAGATTTATCTAAAAAAAACATAAATAAAAACGATCCGAAGAGTGCAGAAAAAGGGATTAGAAATCAATGGTCATAAACTTTTTTAGCCGGAATACGAAATGACAAAGATCAAGGTATGGTGTAATCGAAATCTCAGCAGAAAAACCAGTGACAGAGACCTCTTCTACCTCTACCGAAAAAGGACGTGAAAAACTCCACTGTGAGTACAGAGAGCATAAGGTGGACTATTAAATAAAATATTGGTTCTTCCTTTAATTTCGCAACCACCACCATTCACTGACCGTAAAAGCCGATCTCAGTAGAAAAAAATTTTACATTTACATTAAAAAATTTTACATTTATATCATGCTGCGTTGCGTGGAAATCCTAAATAAAGATGAAATGAAACATTATAATACGCATACGTGATGGGAATCCTGATTTGCTTGTCTGCTATCTTTTGCTCCTCGCCTCTCCTATATATGCAGTCAAAATTGACCATTAAAAGGGCATACAAAGAGGCTTGAGAATTAATTTTAATTGATTCACTGCTGCTACCGTAGAAAGATAGTAGCTTTAAAAACAAAGAGTTCAAGATTTTATTAGAAGAATTTAAGCTTCATCTTTTAAGTCGAGATTTGTGTCCAAACTCTGTCACACTCCCAACAAAATTACCTTCTTGCTTCTGTTTTTTTTTAAAAAAGGCTCACAAATGTGGTAACTATGCAGATTTTGTGCAATTTCGGGAGAAATGGTCTTTAAAAAAGGGATATATTTGCTATTTATTTTAAAAGCAAAAATTTGTGTGAGACGGTTTCACGGGTCGTATTTCATGAGACGGATATCTTATTTGGGTCATCCATGAAAAAGTATTAACTTTTATGCTAAAAATATTACTTTTTATTGTAAATATAGGTAGAGTTGAGACTACTCTATTTTAGATGAGCGTAATTTTTTTAGTGCAATTTTGATAGAAAGATTTAATAGGATTTCACTTAACATATTTGGTACAAAATCATAACCAAATATTTGAAATTTCTTGTTGCTCAATTACATTTAGTTGCTTCCATTTCAAATTCATTTTACTCATCTGAGATCATTCAACCATAAATTCTTATTCTTCCATCCAAGTACTATTTTAGAATTGATCATGATTTAATTTAATTTTGATGATTATACATGATGTCTCAAAATTTGTCAAAATGACTGTACAAATAAAAAAAATATGATGTTATATATATTTATTTATTTTTATTTTTGTGAATGGGAAGCCATGCGCAATGGTTGGTAAATGATTAATTTAGCTACTGGGTATGTTATTGTATCTGCGTTCGTAGAGCGTGCGTAGTACGTACAAATTGAATTGGGTTTTCCAGGGGAGAGTGGTGTCACGTTACATATTAGAGATTGGCCTTGTGTTGGTATTACTCCTTGTCGACCGAAAAGCAGGCAACGACGCTGGTTAATGAATTCGAAACCTGCCGATTCTGAAATTCAGCAATTGGTTACAGCTCATTTTTTCCTTTGCCCCATTTTGGGGCTTTGTTGTTTCTTATTCACGGTTGTGCCACAGTTACCTTGTCCCAATTCGTAGATAAAATATTAAAAATTTATATATATGTTTATATTTTATTAATATTTATTTCTATATTTTTATATTATTTATAATTATAATATATTATTAAATTTGAGATATATAAAATAATTAAATTTAATAACAGTAAATTTTTTAATATATCGACGATATCTTTTAAAATTAAAAAAAAATTACTTGATTTTCATTATAAATATTATAAAAACATATTTTAGTAAATTTGTGTATTATCTTATCATTATCATATTTATTTTCCAAACTTTTAAAATTTCTAAATTAATTTTTTACATTTTTATCTAAACTTTTGATTTTTTTTTAAATGATTTATCATTCTTAATATAAAAAACTATTATAAAAAATCATCAAAAAAATACAAAAAAATATCACATATATAACAAAATGAGTGTGAAGGATACGTAATTAAACTATTGAATCATATTCTAATTCAGGAAAAAAACAATTTAAAATACCTAATCAGTACTAAAAAATAAATAATTATGTAAATATCAAAATAATTGGATTAAATTGTTGATCAGACTCGTCTAAATAAGAATTATAACGTAAATTTGCAATAATAATCAATTTGGTAATTATTTCATGAAATTAATTAAAGTGATTTTTAGTCTTATATTTTTGTTACAGTGAGTTGTTTGGTAAGCTTTAGTATCACGTGAAGAAATCTTTGTCGTGTTCCCAATTACACGGGGACAAAAGCTGATTAGCTTTGATTTTGTTGGCATACGAGCCGCACTTAATTTATTATTTTTTTATTCTTATATATTATTAAAAAAAATTATTTACAAATTTGGAAAATAATTGACTATATTTTATGGAAATAGCGTCTAACATGTGAATTTGGAAAATTTCGTAAATCGACTCGATTCGTTTATTTCCTTAATAACATATATACTAAACAAGTATACTATATAATAGATAAATGAGTCAACCTTTTATGATCCGTTGCTCGTACAGCGGGAGAAGAGAGGTGGTGGGTACGCATGGCCCCACCGACCACCGCCACGCTTTTCCCGCCAATTTTTCCGGGTCATGCCAAAGCCAGGCCATGCACATGTCTGCCTGATATCACTGCTCTGGCCCATTTGTATTAAGATTATACATTTTAAAAATTGAGATTTTTTATTTAATTATTGATATAATAATTTATATTAAAAAAGTGAAAAAACTTTGTTTTCCACTCAAAATAGATTAGATCTCTTGTGTCTCACGGATCTTTATTTGTGAAATGATTTAATCTTGTCGATATTCACAATAAAAAGTAATACTCTTAGCATAAAAAATAATATTTTTTAATTGATAACCCAAATAAGAAATTCGTCGCACAAAATATGACCCGTGATACCGTCTTACACAAGTTTTTGTCAAAGAATTGTATAAGTTTCAAAAATAAAAAATACATAACACACTTATCGTATGTGTCTGATCACTAATTTTAATAATAAGTTAGAAACAATGGATGAAACTATTGAATTTGATTTTAGGATTATGACATGATATAATATAAAACATTAATTTATTATTAATATATATTAGGCTGGGTCCAGAGCTGGTTTATCAAAACTCTTTACCAACCCCGAACCTGTTTCTAGATTTGTTGGCTGGGTTTAGACCTGGGGCGCAACATGTTTGACGCAAGAACAAGGTCCATAACCGTGCTAGACTTGTTTTTGGGATGAGAAAAAAAAAATTCTTAATATTCATCAAGTTTATGGATAAAATTTGAACAATTCGGATTTTTAAAAAAAAATAAACAAATTTGAACAATTTTCGGACTGAATTTCCCTCGACAACTCTAGGTAGTATATATTTTCGCTCATTCCGGTGTAGCATAATCTATGATATGAAAAATGAACCTTTATCGACTTGAATGTTCTTGGAAATAGCTTCGGATTATTCAAAAACGACACGAAAATGAGGCTGAATCAGCATTGCTTCCATGGGTATGATGGAAGCCTTTTATCCCAACAAATTTCCAAATCAATCAAGAATCTAAATTTAACACTAAAAAACTCATAATGATGCTGCTTATAAATTCATTCCTTCAAGCTTTGATTCCCATTTTCCATGACAGAGAAAACTTCTTCCCCAAAGGCAACTCCAACCCTCCAATCTCCACCATCACATTCTTCATCTCATCCCCTCCATCTTCCACTCTCTCCAAAGATTCATGTTCCCTCGTCGTAAATTCAACTTTAGAGGTATCTTTAAGCTCATTTCCATCAACTTCAATCACAAAAGAACTCTCCACTCCATTCAACCCGAGCACGGTTACCCTCTCGATAATCCATCCTTTCTCTAATGCGAACTTGCTTTCTTGGACGGATGACCATACTTTTACCGACCCTTTACTAACTGTTGCATAGAAATCAATGTAAGTCGAGTAGCCACTCCCGAGTTTCATCTCCAGTCGTTCATCATCGTCTAAGAAAAGCTCCCCCTTAGCCTTTCCTTGACCTTCCCCCAGTGGGAAGGTGACTATAAGTGTAAAAGGCGTGGTTCTGGCTTGTTTAGAGATCAATCCACCTTGTTGCATTGGTATAATCGTGTTTTGATACACATGGACATTGATAACGTGTAATGGTGCATCAAGTGTGAGGTAATGTGTCTCTTTAGAAACAATAACCTTAGCCATATCGAACATATTGTACCAAGACCCCGGCGGGAATAGAACTTTCACTTCGGTTTTGTTCTGTTCTAGTACTGGAGAAACCATCACACTTTTTCCCAGCAAGAATTGAGTGCTCAATCCATACAACTTTGTATCAGTCGGGAATGTGAAAAAGAGGGGTCGAGCTATAGGAGCTCCTGTAGTATGTGCCTCATAGTTCAATGTGTAAAAATATGGCAGAAGTCTGTACCTCATTCCTAATGCATTTCTTGCGGATATGGCCACTGATTCCCACTGATAAAGCTCTTGCCTTGGAGAGTAAAAGTTAGCATGATCCCTTGAAAAAGGGTAAAACGCCCCGAGTTCAATCCAACGGTTGCAAAGCTCTTCCGTTGGGGCTGGATAGAATCCACATATATCCGAGCCGACCATTGGAACACCAAATATTCCAAAATTCAACATTGTA
Source organism: Primulina tabacum (assembly GCF_025594145.1). Lineage (NCBI taxonomy): Eukaryota > Viridiplantae > Streptophyta > Magnoliopsida > Lamiales > Gesneriaceae > Primulina > Primulina tabacum. Next base: position 47,843,800 of record NC_134553.1, on the reverse strand, counting down.
GAAATCGAGTACTTCAAATCTTCCCACGTTCCTTTGTTATCCCCTGTCCAGTGTGCAGTGTAGTGTCCTGATCCAACGTAAGTCGAACGCGAAAGTATAAAGGGACGTTTTCCCTCGAGCTCTCGAAGACCCTTGTGAGTCGCAACTGCTTGTGAGAAACCATATATACTATGTGCATCATACTCCAAAACTCCATTATAATGAGATGCACTAGTTGCTATAGTTTTGTACCCTACAGGAGCTTGTATCCCAGAAGCATTGATCTTGTATGGTGGATCGTCCCATCTAGTTTTCGTTATATTTTTGCAATCTAGACAACAAACCCATCCCGGGCCTGTCCCATTGGGGCAAATCCTGCCCTCCGGAAGAGTACACAAACCAGAGCAAAAATTTGAAACTTCATTCATATCAATCCAAAGTCCATCAACCGGTACAAGCTCATGGAAACGTCGGATCTCATCACTCCACCATTCGACAGTTTTCGGGTTAAGAAAATCGGGGAAATTGACAGCTCCCGGCCAAACTTGAGCCAAGTAGGGCTTGCCTTCATACTTGATAAACACATCGTTTGCTATGCCTCTCTGGTAAACACCATAGCTCGTGTTGACACCGATTCCGGGGTCAATTATGACAATGTATTTCATGCCTTGGGCATGGATTTTTTCCAAGAATGCTAAAAGTTTGGGTCGTGGGTAATTTGTGGGATTAAGCGTGAAATCTTTGTGTCCATCCATGTGATCATCATCATTCCATATTACATCAAGTGGGATTTTGGCGTTCTTGTAGTTTTCTACTACATCTTCAACTACCGATAAATTATGGTAGCCCCATCTGCATTGATGGAATCCTGTGGAATCATTGAAAAAAGATAATAAATAAGATCACCATACACGGCATCTACTTCAAGTGATATAAGATATTGGCTCACACACACTGTATAAAACAGTACATCTATATTATGGTTTTTCTGCAATGATATATGAAAGTGAGATTACTTGATTAATATATAATACATTAGTATGTATTTAATGCATGAATACTAGTTGGGATCTCGAGCTCGAAACTCAATTGCACTAGCGGGGCTGATGACCTTTTAAACGATCCAGTCAAATCTAAAACTCGAAACTGGCTTACAACTCAGTTTGACAAATCTTCAATAAATCAAGTAAAAAAGTCCCAAGCTTGGTAGCAAGAAACCAAAGCAATAATGAATATAAAAACTTTTTCTCTCGCCTTTTTGACTCTTGAATCATCCCATGGGCCTTAGGTACCACCACTTTCTTGCATTCATGAGTTCCATAGTCTATCAATACACTATTTACATAGTGGATACAAAATTCAGTCCTGCTGGTCCCTTTAATTAATGAAAAATCATAATCTCTATATACACCGACGGTAAGGTAAACAGAGACAATTTACTAATAATATATGTTTCAAGAAGTTGAATTAAAGGATGCTATGTATATTTGGTGGTGTTTTCGGAATATTTATTGAAAATTATATTTGGTGGAATGCTTTCGTTCCCATAAAAGTCATCCCAAAACAAGGAAGGTTTCACAAGGAAAATGAGATATTCACAATGGCAATAGCATTTTTGCGGGTAAATCGGCTTTGCGCCAAGATTTTATCATTATTGTTATTATCGTCTTTAAATCTTATACATATAAAAGTAGGTTTTTTGTCAACGGTCTCATGAATCTTTATCTGTGAGACAGGTCAACTCTATCGATATTTACAATAAAAAAAATAATACTCTTAGCATAAAAAGTAATAGTTTTTTATTGATGACCAAATAAGATATCTGTATCACAAAATACGACCCGTGAGACCATCTCACACAAGTTTAGTGACCACTTTTAAAGGGAAAAATTAGAAAAGTACAAATCAAAGTAGAAAACAAAACCAATTAAGCTTGATTGTCACACTTTGTTTCCGTGTGGATCATATCAAAAGCTAGCACTGCTAAACATTACCAAAATGCTTGTTTTTATGAGTTCCAAAAAAATAATTATTTATATAAGAATAAAAAAATTGTTATTTCTATATATAATTTAACTTATATTTGTGAATTAATAATGTCATATTTAGTTATACCAAAGAAAAATCCCATTAAAGTAAACAAAAGAAAGATATTTTTTTTAATAAAAAAAGGAAATATGTTTGTAATGAAATGAAGACTGATAATGAAAGCTATGTAATTAATTCCTCTAGGGGCTCGTTGGTAAAAAGAGAAAGCAAAACATCAAACAAATGTGGACCAAGGCGTCACTTTCTTTTAAGCACTATCAACGGAAAACAAGAAAGTGTGGATCACAAAATGCCACACATAGGTAAACCCACATGCATACAAGTCCACTTTATTATATTTTTCTTACAAGATTTTTGACCCGAATCCGCATATAATTTCATATTAAGATATTGATTGACATGCTACGTGTTTTATAATCATTAATGCAATAAAACCATCGCACAAGTGCTATCATTTTAACCTAACATTGTTGAAAAAACTTGTCACATTTACCAACACTTTTGTATTTATTTTATGGATATGAATATTTTCAAGGCAAAAATTTGGTTCGAGCTACTAAATTTTTAATGTTAAAAAGCAGGGCTATGGATGTCCAATCATTTTCTCATCAAGGTTTTGTTAGTGTCATTTCTTCAGAATTCTGAATCCCTAGTTATCCTCAGAGAGTGGACAGACTTGCCAATCTGTTGTGGTCCTATCATCTTCGTTCGTATTCCCGCGTGTGTAAAGAAAAGACCATCGGGATTCATCATATAATTCAAAGACTATTAAACTCATTTTGACAATTTAGTCTATTTTTGCTGATATGAGTGTAAATAGTTTTCCTATGATAGCGGGGCAATAACTAGAGCCAACTCATTCATTGATTGAAAAAAAAAAACTTCCAAAACATAATGATGCACCACCTAACAAAGGGCCGAATTCACAATAAATAATACACAAGACTAACTTGTATATTTGAATATAGTAGGCCAATTACATTGTATTTTTGTGTGATTAGGAGGGATTTTAATCCTTTACACTCTCTACAACCATCGTAAATTAGCTATAATCTAATAAGGTAAAAACTTGTGTGAGACGATACCACAAATCTTATTTTACAAGACGGATCTCTTATTTGGGTCATCAATAAAAAATATTATTTTTCATTATGAATATCGATAGAGTTAGACCCGTCTCACACATAAAAATTCCCGAAAATATTCATCTAATAGGGTGTGATATGAGTACTCGGTGCGGTGTTTAATGAACACGTGAAGTCACAATCTTGATATAAATCGTAGGTGGTCACAAAAGTCGAAATATTTTCAAAAAAATGTACTCAAAAAGTATAAAACAAATCTTCATGATTTTAATTCCAAAATTAATTACCGAATAAAAAAAATTAAGAAGAGTAGAGAAAAGGCATTGGTAGTTACCAAAAGCCCAGTAAGGCATGGCAGCAGGCCGTCCGATGAAAGCAGTGTACTGATCAACAACGTCCAACGGCGAAGGGCCGGCGAAGAAGTAAAAGTCGAAGACACCCCCAATCACTTTATACGTCAACGAATCCCCTTTGTAGAATACGTCCATTCCGTTGCTGTTCAGCAGCAGTACTGCGTGGGCAGAGGCATCGCCTTCCCTGTTCCTCAAATCCATGTACACGGGATGCGACCCGTACAAATCTGCATTCAGATTTATCGCAGAAATATCTGTTGTGTACAAGGTGTAAGGATCGTAGGGGTTGAGCTTGATCCCATGTGGCTGCGTGTTCTCTCCGAGGCCGTACAGGGAGGCGTTCTTGGGGAGTTTTGTGGAGATTTCGAGGTATTGGTCTTTGAAGACTAATGGGTTGTACGGGTCGGCTTGTTCGGAGGTGGAGTTGAAAAGGGTCTGCCCGTTTGATTTCCTCTTCACGGAGAAGGTGAAGGGGTCTGTTTCGTATGAGAATATGAGCTCGTTTCCTGGGTAATCTGTGGGTTTGGGTGAGCTAATAGCTTCTTTTCTTGAAGAGATGGCGATGGATTGTTTGGCTAATGGAGGGGTCTCTCTGGGTAGAAGATTGTAAGGAACCTCCCATCTTTGCTTTTGAGCATCTGTAATGTGAACCCTCAAGCGGGAATCTGTTTCATGCCTGAAAAGGAGGGAAATTTTGTCAGAAAGATGAGATTTTTGTTAAGAATTCAGTTTAAGTAGTTGAATATGTGGATTCAGTTTTTGTTAAATATGCAGCTAAATCGACACATTGTAGAATATGAAATGGTACGCAAACTAGGCTAAGTTTAGCTTTTTTTGTGATACTGAATACAAAAAAATTGAAGTAAAATAAAAATCTTACTTGACATAGAGGTGCAAGAGGGGGATATCAGGCCCGTAGATATTAGTTTTCTGATTAAGTTGAAGAAGGCCAACAAGGCCGCCATTAGAGGACTCTTCAATCGAGATCAAACGGTAGCCATTGCCAATTCTGCTTGGACTTCCTGCAGATACAAAACCAACTTGAAGAAGAAGAAGAAGAAGAAGATTGCAAAGAACTAGAAAAGGCAACAAAAGCCTGAGAAAAGAAGATAATAATGGAGGGAAAGAAAACATGGTGTATGACTGCTTGGTCTAGGCAATTGGGCACTGAACTGATGGATGGTTTTTTGGTTTATAATGGCAGAGGAATGGCACAATTGCATAGGATACTTGTGAATATGTGATGCGGACGAGGGTGACAACATGTAAAATTTTTGTTCACATTCAGTAACACCATTATTGGCTTTAATCCAAAGATGAGTTTTGTCAATTTTTCTGATAAAAAAAAAGATAATGTCACTTTTCAATAAAAAAAAAATTTCCTTTTTTGGGATGATTTCCAATCTTTTTTCTGGAAATACTTGCCATTTCAGTCAATTATATGTCTGGCAAGTTCTTTCTGGAAAGACCTGATTTTTAATAAAAGTTCATTCATATCCTATCATCAATTAATCATATATCTTTTTTTAAGAAAAAAAGAAAGACAATGGGAGCGATAATAAGAATGTTGGTTTAGACAAAGCATATTAGACTTGATGTTGCACTTTGCATGTGAGCTTGGTTTGGGCTCCAAAAAGACCAAAACCAATGTGCACAGCACAATTGCAGGTGAGATTTGGTCCCATCGGCATCAACGTAATCACTTTTTGTAAATGTTTTCAGCGAGTTTTTCCTTTAGGACGGTTTGGTTGGTGTCTCTTTTATACCCATATTTATTGCTCATTCATTTCGCTACTTTGCTTTGTATCTACCATTCATGCGATCTCATGACATGTCTCTCAGTAGATGTTCGACTTGGTAGAAGATGTGAACGCTTGATCGATGATCAAAACTTCGATTCTCTCACTTTATCGGATGATTATGTCGCACAAAATTTGTTATGTGTTATTTTGTATAACTATCGGTGGTTCATAAACTATTACATTAGTACAAGGTTTATTCAATATGAACAATAAGATGACGATTGCAGTTTTATTCTTGTAAAAAAATATCAATGGTTTATATTCTGACGGAACATTCAAAGGTACAAGTGAATAAAAAAAATAGTTAATATGTTAAAAAATGATTAAAAAGTAAACTTATGATGCAAATGTAAAAAAGGTCGGAGAAATTTTTCATGAAAGGATAATAAAAAATAGTGGATGATAATATTTGGTCGTGATTTGAGGCGAAAGATAGTTACGTTGGGAATGACAACAAACAGACCAAGCCATCTATTTTTAGAGGATGGGATCGTGGCAAGCAGTTAATGGACCAACTATTTTTTAACTATTTTATATATTCGCTCATTAATTAAAACAGCATACTTTTTAACCTAAAATTCCTAAATTTTTATAAACATTGATGATGCTCCTGAAATTGGTATACCTGAGCAGATCTGACTCAGCCCACATTCAAAACCAACTCCTAGTCCTATCAAAAGTCCAAGCCCACAACCCTCTGTCAGAAGTCCGAGCCCACTAAAGGACTGGGATATCGGAGCCCACCAAAAGGTTGAGAAACATGAGCCCTAAAATAACTAAAAGATACGAAGATATTCTATTTAATAGATAAAGGTATCATCAAATATTTGAAGACCCGCTCTCCATGTCGAACCCGAAGTAAATATTTTGGTATCATCAAATATGAATTGCATTTTTTTTTTTATGAAAACATGAACTCATTTAAGGATAAAAATATTTAGAATAAAGAGGGGGAGCGCAAGTATTCACATAAATGGAGATTGAGTAGTGTTATAACCAATTTGTATAAAAATATGTCTACACATTACGGATTATGATTAACTGAAACGGATTCCTTCGTTAACAATTTCACTCTCTCAGTAATGGGCCTGGAGATTTGTGGGCCAATGAAAAATGGTAATCAAAGTGATGGGTCTGGAGATCTTATAGAGCTGCCCTCAGACTAGCGTACTACGCTATTTGATCAAATCTGTATTTTGCAAATTAATATCAACATCAGTCGGACTAGATCAAAATTAGGAATATGCAGTCCTAATTTTGTGAGAAAGAAGAGAAGCCCAATCCAGTGTTATCAAAAGTCCTTCCGATAAGCCCACCGAAATAAAAGAGTTGCAGGCCCACACGAAGAACAAAGCCCATTTGAATTAAAGGAAAATTCCCTCGATTAAATTTTTTTTCCTAAAAGAGTTGCGATAGATTAGGTTTTCTAGTGATATTGATCATTGTAGATGAATATGTATAAATCGGTGTATTGGTTTACTATGAATTATGAAATACATATGGATTAGATTTCATCATTTTTTTGCTTTTTGTTAAGATTTTGATATTTAAGTCTAACTCTACCTTAAATGAGAGCTCATGCGAATGAATTATCCGAGTCTATATGTACAAATCATATGAGAAAAAAATGTTATGTGAACTGGAATTACAAAATATTAGTGGGTGGTTCATTTAACAATTAAACACATATGGTTTGTCAAGTTCTGATACAATTTTAAGATTGAGATTTGGGTGTAACTCCCCTTAAAAATTAGCTCAATAAAAAATAATTGTTTTTTGAACAAATATACAACTTCTAATGATTTAATCTAACCGGTGTGGAACATCAGACATTTTTATTTGATTTTCCTTTTGGTACCTAATTTTATGTAAAAAAAAAATCCTTCCGACTTGTCTCAATTCGGTTCATTTTGTGCCGTCTCCTAAAATTTTTATGTTTAGGAGAATCCAAGTTCATCTCTCAAATTAACCTAACCCGTTAAGGGTAAGACTTCATTATTAACCAAGGGTCTGAAAAGTTTAAGCTCATAGATTTTTCCAAAAATAATCGAGCTAAAAAACATTAAAAATGAGCCAAGTCCATGAAAATTCTGACGAGGTCGAACCCACGGATCATTCTTTAAGGGTCCAAACCCATTAGTGTGACTGAGAAATCCGAGCCCAATGATTGTTATTGAATTTGAAGACATCTTCGTCAGTAGATAAAAAAACCTCGATAAATATGAGATTTGATCGAATCTCATCGAGATAAAACGAAAGTACTAAACATCATTAAGAATGCTAGCCGTCAATGATTGTTATTGAATTTGAAGACATCTTCGTCAGTAGATAAAAAAACCTCGATAAATATGAGATTTGATCGAATCTCATCGAGATAAAACGAAAGTACTAAACATCATTAAGAATGCTAGCCGTCATGATTAGAGAGTTCTATCATAAGATGTTTCTTATCTCAGACATGATTCTATCTTAGTAAGAATCATACTCCAATGAAATAACTGTTATCTCCAATTTCTATAAATAACAGCTATTGATCACGATTTTACAGGATTCACACTCTCTCACTCACTCAGCATTATTATATCTCATTTTTCTCTTTGCATTCATAATCAGAACACCGAATTAAGCATAAAAAACCTATGCCGGAAACATGTCTGGTAACACCAAACCCTCTTTTTGTCTGTATATATCCTTTATCACTGACCCGATCCCAAAAGCTAAAAAAATAAAAAAAAAATCAACTAAAAATTCAAGTATATATTGTGTCAACATATAAATAGTAAAAAAAATTAATTTTCTATAATGCCCCTAACATAAACCACTACGCAGATGATGTGGAAGTTGAAGGAAGGAGACGTACTTTTTCAACACAGAAAAGTAATCAGCCAAATGCTTTGCAAGTGCATAAAGCTAGCAAATAAAAAATTCCAGAAAAAACGTGAAATGAATGAAACCAAAATTTAAACTTTTTCGATTATTTGAATATTTTGAAATGTAAAATTCACGTAACTAATTATATCTTGCTATATAAATAAGGAGTAAGTCTTCTGTGATACGTAGGGTTGTAAACGATCAAACCAAACCAAACTGTATCAGGCTTGAGCTTGGTTCGTTTAAAATTGTTTGAGGCTCGATTCGAGCTTTTATTATCAGACTCGAGCTTGGTTTGTCTTGAAATTGCCAAGCTCGGGAAAAGCTCGAGCTCGGCCATTTAGCATGTTAATCAAACCAGGCTCGAGCTTGATTCATTAATAACTCGTTTAGCATGTTTAACAAGCCTGACTTAAGCTCGGATAGTTCGTAAAGCATAAAATTGTGCTCGAATTTGAGCTTGATTCGAGCTTGTTAAAAATTAAATATATCTATAAAATAATTTTAAATCAGACATAAAAATGTAAATTCATTCATAAATAACCAAAATGATATAAATAAGAGCTAAAAAACATAAATCAATATATTATTGAACATTCCAAAATAATTCATCTAGAATATTCAGCATACACTGATATCACCTTATAAATAACAATGAAATAATTTCACCCCTTTAATACTTCAACTAAGTCCTGGTGAGAAAGTAGAGAGGATGTCAAATGAATCCATTAAAATTAGGAATTACAAAATCATCTCCAATATCAACTAGTCAAGTATCATGCAAAGTTCATAATATCATTAATATTAATATTTTTATTTGTTTTGTATTCAATTCCTTCCATTGACATTAGAACTAATATTTTTATTTGTCAACTCAACAAATGAGTCAAACTCAAGCTTACGAGCCACCTAAATGAGCTCGAGATCGAGCTCGCGAGCCTATTATCAAACATGTTTGCGAGCTCACGAGCCGAATATCTCTAAGCTTGAGCTTGGTTTGATTAATTTTTCGAGCTCAAAATCGAGCTTGAGCTTGGCTTGATATGATTAACAAACGAACTCAAACGATCTTTTTATCGAACCGAGCTTCGAATAGCTCGCAAACGGTTTGGTTCATTTAAATCTCCGACGGCGGTCCGGCGGAGGCTCGACGGCGGTCCCGCGGCGGAGGTTGTCTGGCGTTGGTGAAAGAAAAAGGGTAAAATTGGAAAGATGGTAGGGATAGAGGAAGGATAAATAATCCTAAGAAGGAATGATGTATTATTTAATCATACATAATACAACATAATCATTCGTAGGAAGAATTGAGTTGGTTAAATAAAAATCTGGGTTTAATAAAGCCTATCAAACGCACCGTAAAGGTATAATTGTACGAATATTATTCTCTCAATATGTCATTTAATTATTAGAGAACAATCGACCCCACCAAATTCCTAGTCTTTTCAGACCCAAAATTCGTGGTTGCGAATTGGTCACTCAAAAGAATGGCCTATTTCCTTTATTCCCACGAGGAATAATGACGTAAGCAGAATAAATTAAGTATTTAATTTATTTATTTGACAAATATGTTTTGCTCCGACAGCGTATTTAAATTATTTCATTAATATTTACGAATTGTAATTTCATTCCTCCCAAGTTTTCTGCTAGCATAACAATGCAAGTGGAGAAGAGAAAGCGGGAGGATGACGACGGACAAGCTGACCGGCCCAAAGGGAGGGCGCGGCATGAAGATGGCAGCGTCGAGGTGGAAGTGCCGGCGGACGAGGAGGTGGAAGAGTTCTTCGTCATGGTGAGGAGAATGCAGCTGGCCCTGGAGTACTTCAAGAAGCGCACCGGCCGTAAGATCACGGCAGCGTCGTGGATTCCGTTACTGGAAACGGAAGATTTTGGTAGAGAGGAGGGGGGAAATGCTAAGGCGGATTTGGGTTTGGATCTTAATTCTGACCCGGTTAATGAAATTGAAGCCGATAATGTTCCGAATTCGGGTTAGTACGTACGTGGAGCTTTGGGATTTGGATATCTATTTTCGATTAATTGGGAATTATTTAGATGTATAATTTATAGACACATCTGGCCAACAAATTAAAATATTGGTTACGTTGTGTAATATTTATTATTTGACAATTGATATTTACCCTCCGATTAATATTATCTGAATTCCAAAATCTATAAATTTATTCTCAAATAACAACACTTAACTTTTTTGAATTTTTATAATGAGGTTTGAGCTGATCTCATTTCGAAATTATTAAACTTAGTTCGATCTCGATTTGTTAATAAATTGTTTATCATGTTCAACGAGTATAACTCGAGCTAGACTCCTTAAGAGAGTTTGTTTTCGAAACCGTCGGATGTACAATGAGCTGGATTCGAGCTCGTTTAAAATATATTTGAGCTTGATCATACAATATAATGAATTGTTTTAGTTTGTTTTTAGCACTATAAGTATTTTGTCGGATAATTTTAATTACCAAAATAATTATCTATATTCTAACTTTTTTTCATATATTCTAAATTTAATTGTTAATTCCATTCACAAATAAAAATAAATGTATTATCCTATTAATAAAGTTTAACACATTGACAAGTTTCATTTAGATAATTTCATTTAACTAAATGTACTCTAAAATATCATTCATCATATATACTTCTAATTTCTTTAAAATAATTTAAATTGAATTGCAATTTCGTTTCATTAAAAAATTTATCGAACGAATCAACATTCATTATACATATAAATAAATAAAAATTATTATATTATTATAAAATTTGTTTCTTGTTTTAGTTATATTCTTATTCATTTCAATCATCACATAATAAAGTTCATCTTGTTAAATAAGAGAAAAATCATATTTCTTAATTTTAATCATATTAAGTTTGATCTCATTAATTTAAAATATTTATTAATTTCAAATTACTTATCAATTAGCATATAAATTTTTTAATTAACCGTCATATTATATCATCATAGAATTTAGATTTTAGTATTTTAACAATATAAATTCATTATACTCTATTTAAAATACTATTTTCCAAAATATCTTAATAGTAGTAAATTTATCGGTTTCAAGTAATTTACTGTCAATCATACTAAGATTTGGTTTTACAATTTATTTGATTAATGATAAACTTCATTTAATTACTCTAAATCTATAATGTTATATTATTAGTATGAATTCTCTGGGTTATGTATAATTATTTAATTAATTTTTATGGATATTTCAATGTATCGATGTCATTATAAGATATTGATAATATTTTATTTATTTATTATGCTAGTTTTTAAAAGAATGTTTCGGTATAATATATACAAGTTTGTTCAAATTTGCTATCGGCTTAGTAATACAAGTTCATATTATTTTAATGTGTTCAATCTTTTAAAATGAATTAAATGATATGTTTTTGCTTAGTTTTATTTATTGATCATGCTAGTTTTTTTAAATAATATTCAAGTATAATAATTTGTAAATTTACTTAATGTTCATATGGCTTAATTAGTTGTGTATGGTTCTGAAGAAAAAGAATAAGTTGGTGAATTTCTGTTACGTTGATTTTGTTATTTTGTTTTAAAGAACATTTTAATAGAATGATATGTTAATTAAACTCAAAAATGAAATTGTAGCTAAATATTATAAACTCATATTTCTTTCAACAAAATATTGTATTCGAAAAATCAAATCTTTCAAAATGCATTAGTATTAATATTTTTATTTGTAAAATCAACAAATAAACCGAGCTCACGAGCGATGTATACGAGAATATTCGCGAATATGCAGACAAGCCCAGCTTGAACCAAATAAACGAGCCAACTCTAGCAAGAGTTTGTGATCCATATAAACGAACATGTTCGCGAACAGTAAACGAACCAAGCTCGAGCTCGGTTCGATAAGATTGACGACTGAACTCTAACGTGTTTTTACTGAGAAGTTTTGATTCATTTACATCCTTAACGACGCGTGGATATATGATGGCTTGATAATACAAGTTTTGTAACACATGAACTAAACTCGACCCATTTACTAAATATTTCAATTCATATCATTTAGATGTGGTAAATGCGTGTAGAAAATTATATGATATATTTTACTGCTATATAATATGGAATAATAATTAATAACGAAAATTCCTGAAGAGACTAAATTTATTGGTTAATTAATTTGATTTTGTTAGTTTTCTCTATATATTTTCATTATCGTGCTAATTTTTTCATTCACATTTGCGTCAATTTTTAAGAGTTTATTTAGTTGAAAAAGTCAATAATAAACTAAACGATTTTTTTTGTTAAAATGTTTTTCTTAATACATATTGTTTTTAAAAAAACTTATTTGAGTACCTTTTTAGAAGCGGCTATTATTTCCATTTAAAAATTTAAAAATACTTTTTAATATTTTATGCAAACATTAAAACTACTTTTATTTTTTTTAATAAAAACATTTTTTTAAAAAAAAATTATTTAAATTATTTTTAAAATTATAACTTCCGTGCCCAAACTCGTTTTAATCAACTCTGATATTAAAACTCCCCCGTACGCAATCAATTGAACATACTATTCGTGACTGCCTAAAATGACAGTTCAACCAATCCATGATCTTAACAAGACAACACGAAAGAAACAATTAAACTTTCATAAAAGCCATGATTAGTTGATAGGTTAAAATCCCACCAAACATTATTAGTCACCTTTTTGCGAAATATTTATTTTTGAAACTCTTTTTTTACATATTATTAACAATATACAGTATGAAATTATTTTGATTGTATTCTTATTTTTCAGGATTTAATGTAGACATGACATGTACGGATATTCTATTTGGCTCATTCAAGAAAAAATATTAATTTTTAATGTCAAAAATATTAATTTTAATTGAAAATATAAGCATTGTTGAATCATCTCCCGAATAAAGCATCTCACTGAGAGACCAACTTGTGTGTTCGTACGTTCCAATTGATTAAATATTAAAATTATCGATAAAATCTACATTTATACCACCAGTTTTTCATATATATATATTTGAATCAGGAATTTTCAAAATTCTATTTTTTTTAATAATATGGGAACCCGTTGGCCGCTATCACTACCTTCTGTTTATGAGCCAAACAGAAGCCTTCATTTGGTGACTTTTGTTGCCATTACTTAATAAATAATAAGATATATATAGAAGGTAATTAGCAATATATTTAAGATATTGTTTAGATATAAATTTTGTGAATTAGTTTGAGATCGTGCAACTATTCGATGAATACCGAGGTATTGTAAATTAATCACGTTTTATATGGATGAATTGAACGAGAAATTATTTATTTACGTGAAAATTTTGAAGAAATCATTGTTTCAAATGTTTAGAATTTTGAGTTGAAATAATTAAGACTGAATTTGATAGCCTAAATGAGCACACAATGAGATTTTGTAATTTGAATTAATTAAATTTTATCTTTATAGTCTTGACGTCAATTATTTGATTTAAAATTTTAAATTATCCGTAGTCAATAACAATCTGATTTTAATTCCTAGTCTCCTAGTAGCAAGTTGTGCCCAAAAAAAAAAAAAAATTATTATAGCATGCAAAAAAAGAAAATATTTTGTCACACTAATCTACTATTGTGAGATGGATTGATCATATCCATGATTATCATGAATAATAATAATAATATTATTATTAGCGTATAAAAAAAATTTCATGTGTTGGGTCGGTCATATATCTTTGTTACAAAATTGACTCATGAAACTATCTTGTACGAGGTTTTTTGCTAAAAGACATATAAACAAGAGTAGGTCTCTTGTGAGACGGTCTCACGAATCTTTATATGTGAGACGGGTCAACTCTACCAATATTCACGATAAAAAGTAATACTTTTAGCATAAAAAGTAATATTTTTTCATTGATGACCAAAATAAAAGATCCATGTCACAAAATATGACATGTGAGACTGTCTCACATAAGTTTTTGTCTATAAACAATAGCATACTCTCATGCTTCTTTAAAAAATATTGATTCCGAGAAACATTGTTTCTAGACAGAAAAATTTGAAGAATTCCAATTAATTGTTCATTCTAAAACATTTTTTCTCTCTTATCCCTTTTCTTTTCTTTCTGTTTTTTTTTATAATTTTATATTGCAAAAATACTATCATCTATAACAATTGAATAATAAGAATTGTATTTAAAAAATGCACTTTAATATTTATGAGCCAGTAATTGAGTATGATGATGTCATAATGACTACGCAAGGTCTCTTAATTCTACAGCTTTTAGGCTTCTACGGGCAATGGCAAACCTGTTCCATCAAGAATTTTTTCTCTGGCACGGGAATCACGCATCTTACGTCATGAACACCTACGTCATCTTATGATGTCACTGACGCTTGGTTTCACTTCAGACTACCCGTTTTCCAGCACCGCGTATTCTTTAAATCCACGAAATAAAGTGCGTTTGCATAATTGATCCTTAATCAATATCACAGAACCATAACAGTAATTTTTCCATCAATTTTTTTCCGTGTGTTTTTTTTTTCCATGGAAGTTGAGAAGAGAAAGCGGCCGGATGAGGACGGAGAAGTTAAGGGGAAGAAAGGTAAAGCAATGCCTAAGGATGTCGGCGTCGACAAGGTGGCGGAGCCTACGGATGAGGAAGTGGAGGAGTTCTTCGCAATATTGAGGAGAATACAGTTGGCAGTCAAGTATTTTAAGGAGCGTGCCAGCCGTGAGTGGACGGCGACGCCTTGGAATCCGTCCTTCGAGCAGGAGGACTTCGCCGGAGTTAAGAAAGAACACATGGAAAACAAGAACGCGGGTTTGGATCTTAATTCCGACCCTGTTAGTGAGCATAACGGCGACACCTAGTTGATTCATGTATGAGCTTAATCAGGATCAAAATACTTATTCATTTGTGTGGTAATTTTGTTCAAATTTGAATTTGAATTTTGATCACGATTGTTTATCTTTAATGATATGAGATATAGTATTACCGGATGTATATGGTTTTTTAAACAAAAAACACATAATTCAATCGGTGCGTAATAAATATATGAAGAACATTTGATTTCAACATTACAATTCATCTCATGTATGCTGAAGTAGATGTTGAGATTACAAATTTGAGGAATCAAATATATAGAGAGATTTTTGGCAAAAGAATGAAGAATTAATGAAGGGGAAAATAAGAGTTTTTCGAAATTTTATTTTCAAGTTTTTTAATGTATGTAAGAAGTCTTTGTCAACAAATTTATTTACAAGTTAAATTAATTTATACAATCAAGACGAGCATACCATCGTTCGCCTGACCGACGTTGTTTAGAGAATGTTAATAAATTCCAGAATTCATTTTGTCGTAAGAGACTGCTAACTACGATCGGGGATTTCTGGTATTTTTGTATCAGAAATAACAATACAGGTGGATGGACATGATAGTAGCACACTAGCACAAGGAGAAGGTTTAGAAGGCTCCTGCGTAAGACTTAAAATAGTTTATAGATACCTAAATCAAAATTGATGTTTCATTAAGGAAATATTTATTGAAAGAGAGTTGAATTTTAAAAATTTTGTCACATTGTATTATTCAAATTTATTAAACAATATGATTTTTTCGAAAAACTTTCTCATTTTTTGATGTTACGTCCCTCCCTCTTTTAACATCTTTTTTTCCATGATAAAAGGCAAAAAAAAGTTGTAAAAAAACAAATTTCAAAATGCACATGCCTGATTGATCGCCTAAAGGAACTTAGACTTTTGGCACGAGTCAAAGTATTATTTTTGAGATATTATTAATTTAAAGAGTCAATTTTGAGTGAGTTAAATGAATTAATTTTCATGTGTGTGGAACCAACAAAAGATCAAGTCGATGCTCATGAAGTTTATGGGTCGAGCATCGTAGGTCATTCTTGAAAATTATTATTCTAGTTTTAAACAAGGTATTCATTTAAATCGAGTATTTATTACTCAAAATTCATGTACGACGAGGGTATCGGTAGGTCAAACACTTGTTACTTTACCAAAAACTATAGTCGATGGTAACAATACAACTTGAAAATGATGTTGCTAATAAAAGTACATGAAATTAAAATATTATAATAAAAATATTCAGTAATTGATATATCAGAATTTTTTTGTTGTGCTAAGGTGTTGTTAACACAGTACACAACACTGCAGCGGAAATTATTTGTTAATTAAACAGGTATAATTGCAATAAATAAGCAGAGACCAAACTTTCAATCATGCACAAGTACGAATACTTGTGCGATGCCTCATGGAAAAAATTTCACTAGTAAAATATGTAAAAACATTTACACCAAACCAGTCCTAGTGAAAAATAACAAAATCAGATTCCTTTACACTCCAAGGAATTAAAGAAGCATCGAAACTAATCATAAAAAACCAGATGCATAGAGTAACAACGTATTGCTTGAAACTAATCGAAAATCACTCTTTGATCAACACTATGTGTCAGTGTAGTTCTTGAGTGTTGAAAACACCGATCATCAACACGGTTGTGACGTGAGTCAATAACACAAACCACTTTGCACCGAAACCTTCAGTTCCAAGAAGGGTCCTGCAGCGATGCTCCTTTTCTCAGTAGTAATCGTCTCTGTGCATCTTCTCTCCTTATTCCCTTTTTATATATTTTCTTCTCATTTTCTCAATCTCTTTCCATAGATGCTCAAGATCCTATAATCAAATAAAGTAAACGGTTTATTAGGAATTGATCTCTATGTTAGGCTAAGATATCAACTCTTAGAGATAAGTTTTCAATTCAAATACATGGAATATATCTTATCATATAATCACTTTATATTAGTCTAGAAATGCAAAATCGTAATATCTCATTTAAATGGAGTATAGATTAAATAGGAATACAATATTCCTTTCAATCTCCTACTTTTTGCATTTCAGGACAAAACTTCCAAAAATAATCTCCCCCTGAGTTTTTAGCGTACAGCTCCCCCTGAGTTACAAAGTTGCATCTCCCCCTGAATTTAGTAATGTTGTTGACGGTGTTGTCAACACAATCACACAACACATAAACAAGATAAATCGAACCGCATTACTCAAGCACATAAACAAAAGAAATCTAATTGCAAGACATAAACCGCCAGGAATTAAGCAACTAGAGCAATGAGAGAGAAAACATAAGAGCAAGAAAGAAATAAAAACTCAGTCAGTCCACAGCAGTGTCATCCTTAGCAGTATCTCCATCTCCCATGTGATGAGGGCGATCATCTCCCCTTTTTTGACCAGAATGCAATCCAACCTCAAGAAGTAGCCGATAGTCGGCGATCAGATTTTCATGATAGGCAATGGTTGTCTTGGCCTGGGTAATCTGCTTAAGGGCAGAGGTAATAGTGTCCTGTTCCTGTTGAATTTACTGGAGGCCTAATGTCACGTCCCGGGACGGGGGTTGGTTGACACCGACGTTGCTCTCAAATTTACATTCGAAAACCACAAGCCTCAGAAGTACAAAATTCAAAAATCGGTCTTTTATTCATAATATTCATTGTCTGATACAACTCAAAGAACAAATGTTTTACAGCGAAAATGTAAAACCAAACATATCATAATTTTAACTGATACAGCGAAAACATAATTTGGAACAGTCTTCTTCACCAGCCCCAGAATTGAGTCTGCTCTTCCTCTTCTAACAATTCTTCCTCGTTCTTATCTGAGATGGGTTTGGTGGATGAGTGATATGGTTCACTCAATAAGCGGGGTCGGGAATTGTAATGACCCGAATCCTTGTTTTGAATTAAGTATTAATTAAGAGATAATTAATGAGTTGTTAATTAAGTATTAATAAGGAATTGATAAATCGGGATTAAGCTGTTGGTATCCACTGAATTTTAAATGGATAACCCGATCTACTTCAGATTTCATTATCTCGAGAAATTCAACTAGACCAATGAGATTCTGACACGTGGCAGATAAGATTGATTCGGATTTATGAAATAGTGCGGATGCAGCCTATAAATGGAAGCCGAATTTTTTTGTGTCCTTCACCGCATTCTTCAGAGAGAGTTCTAGTTATATTAGGTTTTCTAGCTAGTTTCTAGGGCACTTTGGTGTCGGGAAGTTTCGGAGCTAGTGTCGACTCGAGGAGGGGTCGGTGATCTGAGATCGAGACATCATCAGCGGGGCTGACGACGGACGCAGGTATAATCCTAAAGCCTTAAATAGTGATTTAAGGATCATTAGGGAGAACTTGTAGCATGTTTGTTCTGGTTTGATAGTGATTTCATTATGTTGGTATTGTCTAGGTTCAGAGCTTTCTGTCAGATTGTTTTAGTGAGGTACATGATGTACTGACTGAGATATCCAAGCGTAGTATACACACTTATATGCTGAATATTTATCTGTTGCATGATACATGTTTTACTGCTTTGGCATATTATGCATGACACATCATGTTGAGCCTGATATCTTTTGAGATATACCTCGTTTGTTGGGGCCGCTCAGCCCTATTATGTATTGTGGACGATGGGGCATCGAGAGCTACAGTGTCCGACGGGATCCGCGGGCTCTGATGTCCTGGACATTGCAGGTCCACGTCTTGATGATGAGTGTGGGAGCCAAAACATGCCTAGGGCAGATCAGAGACTACACACTCAGGTGCCTCTAGACTAAGCATGAGATTCTTGACTTGATCCTTGATATCCGAGCATATTGCATTTTTTGCGTGCATCATATCAGTTTGTATACTCGTACATTCTCGTTTTGGACGATTGTCGCTCACGCCCTTGTTTTCATCTTGGGCACCCCATTCCACGGGGCAGGTCTTATGTTGGACGGTTCGGACGACCAGGGCAGTGGCTAGAGCAGTTAAGTTTTCGGTGGTGATCCAGTGGAGGTTTTCTGTGGTTTATCGTTTTCTCGTTCAGAATTATGTTTTCGTTATGGTTGTAATAATGTTTAAGACTGATGTTATTGCTCTGTTTTTGTTTGGGTTGTAAGATGATTAAGTAATTGGTTCCCGTTGTTTAATTGTTGTTATTAAGCTTTAATGTTGTATGTTTATTAGTCTGTTTAGTAGTGGCTCGGGTAAGGGCGCTACAGGAATAACTACCAGTTTTCAAAACCATTTTTAAACAGAAACAGTAATACGAATGATATACAGAAATTCTTATTTTCAGCACATAAATCAGTAATTAGAAATCAGTAATTAAAAATCAGTATTCAGTAATCAGTAATCAGAAATTTATCAAGTAAGCACTGAGCACGTTCGTGAATTTCATGGCTAAACTGATATCAGTTCACTATATGTTCTCTCCTCTAAGGGGTGAGGCCAGTAATCGGTAATCAGTAATGTTCACAATTTATATTCCTACCATTAGTTCACTAAGTTTCAGTGCTTAAAAAATCAGAGATCAGGAATACTTAAAACATGAATTATCAAACTGGTTTCAAGATATTTATACATAGCCCACTTACCGTAATTTGCTAGAGTTTCGATTGTTGAAGTCTGGAATATGCTTGCTCTTGCTACTGGATTTTTCAGTTCGAAAATAAACTCTCTTAGCTCGAAAATTCAAGCGATAATCTCAAGATTTGTGTAACACCAATTCAGATGTTTAAATTGAGTATAGATTAAATAGGAATACAATATTCCTTTCACAATTCAAATATTTTACACTATATAATAGCTCAAACATCATGTTTCAATTGTTTTATTAGCAGAGATAATTATTGTACACGAACAATTGCACTATTTGTAATAAATTAGAATCAAAGACATTTGTTCTGATACTAATTATTAGAACGAGTGTCCGCCTCTTTATCAAAACATATTTATGATAATAGTGCAACTCAAATCTTTTAAACCGTACAACAGCTCAAGCACCACGTTTCGATTACTTTATCTAGCAATAACAATTTTTACGAACCAAATTATCTTAGTAAGATCAATAACAGACTAATTATTTGTGATTTTAGAAATTTATCAAAATTAATGATATATAAAAGAAAGTAATACAGAAAAAATTGAGTTAAATACATTTTTTCATCTTTAAATTAAGATTTGGAACCTAGGTATAATTTTTTATAAATCAGTACCTAACAATGCCATAATTTTAGTTTTAACTCCCCAAAAATTCAAGTTTACATTTTATCTTTTTTTTTAATTACAATGGAATAAGAGTAAGTACTTATTTTGGAGTTTCAGATATTTGATTTGGATATTTAAATACTCTAAACGAGTAAAAAAATACTGATTTTCGAGAATTATCATAAATTCAATCATTGTTGGTCTTTTCATTGAAAATACATTAAGATTGTCTTATTCATGCAATATTTTTTTTTTTAAAAAAAAACATAGTTAATCCATTATCATGGAATAAGAAAAAAAATACATGTTTTGACATAAAAAGTACATATTTCGGGGTTTCAATATGTGATTTGGCTATTTGAATTTCCAAATGTTTAAAAAAAATAATCGATCGCCATAAATTCAATCATTGTTGGTTTTTTCATGAAAATAATATTAGGATGATTTTTTCATGTCATTTAATTTTTTTTATCCGAATGTTTAAAAAATAATCGATCTTCGAACGATCACCATAAATTCAATCATTGTTGATCTTTTCATGAAAAAAATAGGATGACTTTTTCATGTCATTTAATTTTTTTAAAAAAATATAATTCCTCGCTCATAATGGAATAAGACTAATTACTTATTTGGAGCTATAATGTACCTAATATATTATAGGGTTTCAGATACTTGATTTAACTATTTGAATACTCCAAATGTCTAAAAAATTACTGGATATTCGAGTGATCATCATAAATTCAGTCATTGTTGGTCTTTTCATGAAAAATACATTGGGATACTTAGTCATTTCATTTAATTTTAAAAAAACATAGTTCATCACTCATCATGAAATAAGATTAATACTTATTTTGACTTATAAAGTACCTATTTTGGAGATCCAGATACTTGTTTGGTTCTTTTAATACTCCAAACGTGTAAGAAAATATTGGATCTCGGACGATCACTATAAATTCAATCATTGTTGGTATTTTTTGGAAAAAGCATTATGTAGTCTTTTGCAATCTATACCTTATTAGTATTCACTTATAATATTTAGGTAGTGTTTGCACTCACTACACTACAAAAAAAATGACATATCGTAGTCCTTTTAAAACTGTTGTTAAAGCCATTGTTGTTAAATGGTTCGTAAGAGATAAAAAATTTAATTGTTTTGAAGTGGTAAAATCGTGTAAGTGAGAAAAATTTTAAGTGTTGTCAAGTGAAGTGGAAGAAAATGGAGCGAATTTGCATGTATTTATAGAGAGTTTTGGAAGAAAATGGAGGGAATTTTAGGAGGTATCGAATTTTTGAAATTAGCGACGGTTTTTCTACAACCGTTGCTAATATTAACGACGATTATAGCTGAATCGTCACTAATTTCAAATTAGCGACGGTTTTACTTGATTCTGTTGCTAACGTTGCGACGGTTGAAAATAAACCGTCGCTATTTTGAAATTAGCGACGATTTAGCTATAACTGTCGCTAACACCGTCGCTATTTACCGTTGTGTTTTATTCTAAACTCATGCTTTGTCCAAAAAAACACGATAATAGACAACGGTTCATGAAACCGTTGTCATAAATGATCTACGACAACGGTTTTAACTAAAACCGTTGTTAAAAGTTTTTTAACAACGGTTTTAGTTAAAACCGTTGTCGTATGTGTGTTGTTGATTTTGAAATTTCTTGTAGTGCTATCTTATTAATATTCATCCAAATATTTATTGGTATTAATAAAACACCAAGATATATTTAATTTGATATCATACTTATTAGCTAGTATTCGTTCACAATACTGTTGATATAAAAACCACAATTTTTCTCATGAAACTTGATGTGACCTCTTAAATACTAATTTTTTTTTTTATTTTTACTTTCAAAATACACTTTGAATTTAATCTTGAATGACTTATTTGGCGTTCATGAAAATAACAATATGATATATCTATGTATAGGTACAAAATCACCTAATTTTTGTCATGTGATACCTGATGTGGCCTCATAAATACTAAAAAAATTTGTTTGTATTCTCGAAAAATAAATTTGAAATATAATTTTGAATGACTTATTTAGAATTCATAAAATAACATTATGATACCTAAATTGGTAAAAAAAAGTACATAAATTTTGTCAAGTGATACTTGATGTTGCCCCTTAAATATTAAATTTTTTACCGATATTCTTTCATTATATTAATGATTATAATATTTATAATAATCATTAATATTCATTCAAATTATTTATTGTTATTCATTAAATAATAAGGGAATACTTCATTATCTTTGGTAGTATTCATCAATAATACTTGTTGGTAATCGTTCATTATATTTATCAGTATTATGTCATTATACTTATGGTTATTCATTTATAATACTCATTAATATAATTATTTCACAATATTTGTTGGTATTTATTAAGTAACATGTGAATACTTTTTGATATCATCCATATTAGTATTCATGCACAATACATATTGATGATAATTCATTATACTAAGGACTATTCATGTATAATAATCATTAATATCCATTCACAAAACTTTTTGGTACTCATTAATAAAAAATGAATACTTAATTTGATAGCATACTTGTTATTGAGTGATTTGTGTTGGTGACATACATGAAACAAAAATATTATACATAAATTAGTAATTAAAGTACATAATTCGAGTCAATATATGTTTTATTGGGTCTTTTAGATACTCTAATTCCATTATTTGAGGATAAAAAAAATTTTGACTGGCTTTTGTTGGTACGTAGTATCGTGAAATTAAAAAAAAAAAGATATCAAAATTGATAGTTAAAGTACCAAATTGAGTTAGTGGGTACTCAATTTAGCCTCAAAAGTACCTAAATTTGAGTAAGTGGGTACTAATTTGGCATCAGAAGTACCTAATTCGAGTCAATAGATACTTGATTTGACCCTGTAAATACCTTTGTTCCATTATTTGGGAATGTAAAATAATATATTACGAAGTTGATGTTGAGTGGTTTTTGTTGGTATCATCATGAAGTTAAAATAAGATATTTAAATTGGTACTTAAAGTACTTAATTTGAGTCAACGGGTACTTGATTTGGTATCATAAGTACCTAATTCTAGTCAATACGTACTTGATTTGGCCTCGTAAATGTCATTATTCTATTATTTGGGGATGTAAAAAATATATTACGCAGTTGATGTTGAGTGATTTTTGTTGATAATATCGTGAATTCAAAATATGATACCTAAATATGGCAGATTTAAAAAAATTGTTGTCGTTTGTCAAAAAACATGCTAATCGTCAACGATTTTCAAAAATCGTTGTCGATTGGCCAAAAAAACACGCCAAAAGACAACGGTTTTGTAAAAATCGTTGTCAAATCGCACCTACGACAACGGTTTTCACTAAAACCGTTGTTAAAAACTCTACGACAACGGTAACCGTTGTCGTAGGTGCGTTGTCGTTGGGTGTTTTTCTTGTAGTGTTAAAAAAGCTCTATTGTTTATAATTACAAGCTAAAATATTTTAGCAATACCAAGTAACATATTATCAATATCAAATATCAAATTAATGATATCATCATTGCTAAAAAAATTAATTATATTAACATCAGATCAACTATATAAATTAACAGATTATTAATACCAAGTATGATATTAATGTTACCTAAATAGTAAATTAATTATACTAACATATAAATGTCTAAACAATTCAGAGATCATACTATGCTGGTATCATTCAATCAACTACATAATTACATTTTCTAAATATATTTTTCCAACAGTCATCAAGATAAAACACAAAATTTTCAGCATTCAATATCATTAAGAAAATTCTTCTACTATTAACTTAGTTGTATTATTAGTAAAAAAAAAAAAAAACTACATAAGAAAATAATATGTATATTGAGTTAAGAAATGAGTATATAAGAAAATTGTCAAGTATTTAAAGGTAAAATAGCAAAATGAACATTTGTAGGAAGTTAAAACACAACATAAGTTGCTGTCGGGGGTTGGACAGGAAAAAAAAAGAAGAAAAAGAAACTCATGAATATTGAATCCTAATCAAAATCTCGACGGATGAATATTTTTACCAATTAACCGGTATTTTTTTTATATATTCAATACTTGGCCTTTATGAAATCGAGCATGAGAATTGAGAAGGCTTTAAATACGTGGGCTCAATGAATGTGGGTAGTTGCATCACATCTCACATATGACTGACTACTCACCTTCGTAACAAACCTCAATTAATATGAATTTTTGTTTGCCATTTCTAAAATTTAAAATATTGTATATAAATTTATAGGGATGCGTTGTCCAAAAAAAATAATTAATATAATTGAGATGATAGTTACTACAAGGTACGAGACGAACGACGATATATCATCTAAATCTAGAGTAAAAATAATACAAAGATGTACGTATATGGTCGATTAATAGCTATTGACATAAAGTGCCAATGTGTTGAACCATATCAAGTCGGAAAGAGAAGATGACTCAAAAGTTTGGTGCAATTATCTCACAGTATCACGAAATATTTCATCAAAAACTAAGGTTCAATATATGTTTCATACGTACACAAATAAACAAGGTTGTCCACAATCTTGCTAGGGCGTCTTATTTCTATGTTCGTCCCTCGATCAGATTTTATTTTTGATGCTCTGAATGAAAACTGTAATTCTTTTTTACCTTAATAATATTTATGATTTTTTTTCTTTTTTGAAAATAGAACAAGTTATTCTATTAAAATTTGACCTCCAAAAATGAGAGATCACCCCTTATTTCCACCGACCATCCTAGATCAATCCTTATTATCAACAAGATTCTATAAAATTAATTTTAAAAAAAAACTCGAACGATGTTCACGTACCCACCTAGCCGTAGCAGTCGATATAAACTGTGGATTCCACTGGGGACGAACAAATATGCTTCATTAAAATGTAATTAACATCCACATTAGCGTTGCCGCGCTTCACCACACCGTAATTTGCCTTGGAGATGGCGGAACTCAACTCCGGTATTGACTCAGTTGACAAGATCAGCTTCACCTTCTGCAACACCAACGGATTCCCCACGAGTTGATTGAAGAGTGCAGACTCGGTGACCGAGTTTCTTCTTTTCTTCTGGATCGATGTCCTCACAATTTCCATCAACATTAAGTCGGAGAGTCTTCGGACTCCTCTGTCTCCGCCGATGATAATTGTCGGAATCGCCAATCTTTGGACTTTGTTTGGATTCCTCGACTTCCTCCCTTGCTTCTCGTTGCTTGATTGCGTGGTTACCAAAACTGATTCCATGGTGGTGCCTCGAATTTTGTCGAATGGGTCGTCGAGGAGTAGCACTTCTTTCATGTCCAATAATGTGACATGCTTGAAATTTCTTCTGACTCGACCGAGTATCATTGGGTAACAAGCCCATCTTCTTAAGCTCATAGGAATGTGATCCAAGAACCCGGATAACGAGCTCTCCGGATCAAGTTCCTCCACATCGAAACCCACCACCGACCCGTAACTCAGTCGCCGGGACTCAGTGCCGTCTTCCTCGCTGAGATTGCTGCGGGTCCTTCGTCCCCAGATGGGCTCCCCTGTATGCTTCGATTTATTGATATTTTTCACGAAATGGGTCGGTTTAAAACTCGGAAAGGAAGAGCTGTAGTTGCTTGATTGCATGGTATTAATAGTGTTGTAGCGATCCACAAGTTTCATGAAGTAGTCGTTTTCTTCTTGAATCGCGCGATCAAAAACGGCTGATTTTGATGGGAAAACGAAGAGAAGATCCGATTTGGAGGTGGTACCAGACCTGTGCAGCACCCTGAGAAACAGTTTGAACTCATGCGAAGAAAGGGACTCAACGGCATGCGCAACAATGAGGTCGTTCATAGCTCGCGTGCCTCTTCTGTACAAAGTGCCCATCCCCTGCAATGCGTGTGGAGACGAATTCCGACCTGAAGAAGAGATTCCATTGCAGCTGCCTTCTGGGTTGGTGGTAGTTCCGTCTGGCGGCGCTTGTGGTGGTGGTGGAAGGGAGGGTGGAGATGGTGAAAAGGAGGAGGATTGTGAACAGAAGCAGAGCGCAGATGGAGATTGCAGATTGGGCTTTGTAGAGTAGATTTGATGAATTGGTGCGTTTAAGGGACGAAGGAAGCGAAAAAGATGGAGAAAAGAGATTGAAATTGACGGGTTTCTTCTTCGCAATGGAATGATTATCGTTGGTGGAATGAATTTGTTGATCGGGGAAGAGGATTAAGAAAATTCCCATTCCTCAGCTGTTCTTGAGCTTCATTCTTATTTTGGAAGATAAAAATGGTGAAATAACACTTTGAAACAAAATGATCCAATCTTATTTCATTTGATAACTCATCGAATAATATTTATTACTTTAATATATCTTTGGGGATTGACGGAAAGTAATGTTTATTTAAGTTTGAGAAGAGAAGTTTATCTTTATTAATATTAAGAAAGTGGATTGCTTTATTAAAAGAGAAAGCCAAGAGTTGAGATAAGGAGAATAAAGGGTTTTTAATTTTTTGACTTTTGAAAGAAAAATTCAACTTGCGAACCTTTTTCTTTTTGAAATTCTTAAGGTTTGGCCCAAACGCAAATCAAATTTATTTTCCTTTATACTTAAAGAATGTGTAATTTATGTATTTGTTTTTATATATTAAAAAAATGTAAGTGGAAATTAACAAGGAAACTTCAATGTGAATATATGAAATGGAAAATGGGCAACTGTTAACTGACTCTGGTATTAGTTTTATGATACTTTTGCTCGAAATGTGTGATTGGAACCCAGCTAAGCAACGGTAGCTCGTTCGACTTGACTGCAGCATGCAATGCAATAAGTTCGTCGGTTCGAAGGAGTCGATAATTTTTGTACCAAGAACAACATATAGACGATGATCCGTAGCTCATTCGATATCAACGTCCTAAGTTTTGGACTCAACTTAAAATCTAACTAAACCCTTACCCAACCAAACAAGAACAACATATAAAATTATGTTTTATAAATTTTTTAAAAAAATCAAATTGCGTTTTCAATATGGGGATCTCGTACCCTATTGTTTGATTTCACTTGACCAAATTAATTTTTTGTTTTTTAAAAAATATAAGCTACCGGATCTATCAAGGCTAAACTCGCGCTACTTGTGGGCCGTACTGAAGATGTACAGCTCCAAGAGGGAAATTTGGTTTTTGGGAGCGTCGGTGGTAGGCTGTACCACTCATTTATTTGTGGGCCAAAATGTAAAACTATTTTTATTAATATGCCTAACCTAAGATTTTAGAGATAGTGAAACATTAAATTTTGGGGGTTCTTGAAAGCGAAAACCAACTCTAAAAAAAAATAAAAATAAATTCTTCGAGTTCAAATCATAAATAAATAATATGAAGTTGGGAAATAAATCCAGACATATACCTTAAAGATTTCTTGTTTTCCACAAAATTTGACTATTGTTCATAGAGTAGGTATCTTGTGAGACGGTCTCACGAATCTTTATCAGTGAGACGGATCAACCCTACCGATATTCACAATAAAAAATAATACTCTTAGCACACAAAAAATAAAATTTTTCATTGATAACTCAAATAATAGATATGTCTCACAAAATATGACCCGTGATACCGTTTCACACATGTTTTTGTCTTGTTCATAATATGATCCAATAGATTTGCTTGGAATCTATTTTTTTTTTTCAATTTGAGAGGTATTCAATCATACGTCCAGAGGCGGAGCTACATGGTGATGTACCCGGGCTAAAAAGCCCAAGTGGCCCAATTTTTTTTAAAAAAAATTTATATGTAAATTTTCTATAATCTTGAAACAATATGATATTAGTCCAGATATATCAATTTGAAATATTAAAAGATTTTAAAATATAAAATTGTAACCCGAACATAGCATTCCGGCACTTCATAGGTCCTACTCCAACCAAAATATTTTTGCTACTTGTCGGTGAAAAAGTATCAAGTTTAATTCCATTACAGTGATAATTGAGTTGAATTTGTCCTTTATTGGTGGAAAACTATTTCCAACGGACGCGCAGTTTGTGTGGTGTAAGCCCATGTTCGGATTTAATCATACGTCCTACTCCAAAACTCTTCCTAACTATGTCTACTCTGACAGTTTTAATGAACTGATCGAGCTTCATTTTAGGTGTAAAAAATGGGATGACAAACACTATTTATGTGGGGAACCGAGTATTCCCATCAAATAATTTAGCCAAAATTTTAAATATCAAGTCATAATAACTGAACTTATAAATAGTTAACAATTCAAATGATAATATATCTGTGTAGTAATTCAATATGAGATGACATGTATCAGTAATAATGTATTGTCACAAAATATCTTGCCAAGTGAAAGACAGTGACTGTTCAGGATTCTGAATTGAATATCGTGGGCTAAAGAGGTGACTTCCATTAAGATTCAGTATATCACTTTTTTCCATGTACTCAAGTAGATTCGTACAATCGATCATTTATGAGTCAATGTGAACTCATATTTTCGGACCGAAATCACGTTGTTCAAATGAACTATATGCCATATTTTAAACATGATGTTCATTGGACTTACTTTCCGGACCGAAGTCACGTTGTCCATTGGAATAACAATCTGGTACATAGACCGTTAACCAAGGCTCAAGTCATTCAGTCATTCGGTAATAGCCAATTGGTAACCAGTCATGGTAACAATCAAGCAAATCAAATATTCATAACAATATATCCAACAAAAATGTAAATCGCACAATATGATGTAATAAATGAAAAAATCATTAATTTATGAAACTTCACCGCAAATTTTAGGTCAAATGTCAAAATCTATTATTTCAAGAAATTTGTAGAAAATAATACCTTTTATTTTAAAAGCGAAGTGAAAATCATTCGAGAAATAAGATTAATATAGGCTTTAAATAGTTACCTTAAAACAAATTTTCTGAAATTTTTTTCAGAAATTTTTCTTCATGGTTTTGAAATTTCTTAGAAGATTTCACTTGTGATATTGTTACATCTCCAGCATAATATGGTTCATGGGTAAGAAATGAGTCTTACATAAATTTTTCAGAATTTTTGGTGATAATTTGATATTTTTCCTTTTTTTTTTTTTTCTATTTTTCATTATTTCTGTTTTCTTTTCAAACTCATTATCCCCTATCTAAAAATCCACGAGTTTCAGAGGAATTTTTGTAATGAAATGCATCAGGTGAGGCCTATTTATCGGCCAAAATTATTGGGGTGAGCCATCTGTGTTATGACATTTGTCGAAGCCTAAAACTTGGCAAGTGTCATGCTTATTAACTTGGCATATGTTGGCTTATCTTGGTGACAATTTTTGCTTATAAATTTAATTTTTAATAAATAGTTTTTTATTAATTAATTTAATATAATATTTAGACTCTCCATTGATTTTTACATGTGCATATTTTATTTATTAATCTAGTATATATATAACATAATTTTATTTAGTTATTTAGATCTATTTTTAAATATTTTATTAAATAATAATTTCCTAAAATCACTTTCCTCATAAAATATATTATATACTTATAACTTAAGTTTTAAAATCTAATATTTAATTTTTTACTTATATATATACTTTTTATTTTAGCTATATTATTATAGAAGCATATTTTATGTATTTGCAGTGTTCCATTTAAATTTTATTTGTAGAATAAAATTCATTTCATAATTAAATTTGTATTTATTACTTCATGATTGAGCAACAATTAGTTCCAGCTTCAATATTTGGCAAAAATATTACTGCTAAATATTTTTTAAATACGCCATGCTTGACGTTTCTGGGTCAATCATTAAGTTCATTTTCGTTTATACAAATTAATTAATAAATTTTTAATAATCTTAATCATGGTTTTGCGACATAAGATCCATCACACCACCTAACATTTGTTTGCGAAGAACATTAGTCAATCAAACCATCCGCTAAGCATATATTTTTACATGTAAAACGACAAAACATTGAAGCAAACACATGGATATATATATTTGTGAACAATAAAATATTTAATTTTATTGTCTTACTTTGACACGTTTGCATAAACTATGCGATTAGGTATATTGTGAGACGATCTCACGAATCTTTATTTGTGAGACGGTAAACCCTACCGATATTCACAATAAAAAGTAATACTCTTAACATAAAAAGTAATATTTTTTCATGGATGACCCAAATAAGATATATCTTTCACAAAATACGACCCCTGAGACTGTCTGACAAATTTTTTGTCAAACTATGCCCGTAAATGGTGTAGTTTATGCGCTCAATAAACTATTCATTCTTTACTTAAAGAAATCAACCCGCAGATGGTGTAGTTTATGCCGTCGGATTGCAGTCTTGATCAACTATTTTATTATTTTGGCATTTTAGTATTATTTTTTTCCGATATGACATTGATGTGTTATGTATTCTTCGCCAATGTGAATCCGACATGGTGTTGATGTATGCAGTATCACATCAATATTTTCGATTAAAAACTATTGAAATTATCAAAAAATTGAAAAATTAAGAATTATAAGTGATATCAAATAATATATATTATCAAAATTAAATAGAAACAAACATAAGAACAAGACTAATGATGAAATCGTTTTGAAAATGATATAAACAAAACATATATTACATTATACTACACACATTAAAATATATCTAAACAAAAAAAAAATTTCCTCAAATTTTGAAATATTTGATAGCATTTTGCTTTATTTTTCATTTAATTTTATTTAAATAAATTTTAATATACGTAACAAAGGCTTTATTCTCGTTATACGAATAAGATTAATATCAATGTTAAATAACAAATATTTGACAAGTTAGTGGCTTACGTTAAAAAAGATCGAATAAAAAAAATCCGTGATCAAATTTTGACAAGTTTCATAACTATTATTGTGAAACATAGTCAAATTATATTTCCACATATATACAATAAGGTAAATTAATATCGACAGATATTTTGTCGCGCCGTAAGAATATCAAATTAAAATTTTGTTTTGTTGGCAAATAAATAAATAATTATTAGCATCGGCTGAAGTTATTGACACCACACCTGGTGAAGTTTAAATTTATTAAATTAATGAAAACAATCATAACTAATATATCATTAATTAATTACGCTCGATCTGTCATTGGCCAGAAAGATGTGTATATATATTTTTAATAAATATACTAAAATATCTTGGGTACAGATATTAATAATATCTTGAGAAATATCTCGGGCTGGCACATGAAAATATCTTATCAGCTCTCTCTACCAAATGATTATTTACTATATTTTTATATGCTGCGTAAGAGAACAGATGCTATCTAAGCAAATTATTTACTCACATCACGATTTTTTTTTTTCTCCTGAAAAAATAGGCCATGTTATTCGTATGGATAGTGTCTTCGTCCACTCAATACATGATACGTATACTGACTAATGAATCATGGTCATTCAGTCATATATCATTGTTGAATGAATGATCGGCATTTATCCACTGGGCACACGTTTCATGTGCTGAGTTCATAAAAACATTATTTATTTGAGTAACATGAACAAAATCAAAAAATAATCACATTTTCGAAGAAATTAACTGCGTAATTTCACGTTTCATGTTTACATACCGCTGGGCACTAACAGTGAAAGGGATAAATGTATATTTAGATTTCAATTTGGGTTAACTATTTTTATCATTTTGGTATTTTTTTAGTATAAGCGTACCGCTAATCACATTTATTATCGTGTTTAGAGTATGTCTCTTGTGAGACGATCTCACGAATCTTTATCTGTGAGACGGGTCAACCCTAACGATATTTACAATAAAAAGTAATATTTTTTTATGGATGACCCAAATAAGATATTCGTCTTACAAAATACGACTCGTGAGACCGTCTCACACAAGTTTTTGTCTTGTGTTTATACCGCTAATCATATTTAAGTTTATTTATATTATAAGAATTTTTCCGCAGTTATTTTTATTTTCATTAAAAAAGTTCAAATTTATATATTTTAATTAACAAATTCTACACATACTATATAATTGAAATCGAAATTTTGAAGCAGTCTATTATTATATGATAAATGAAATTAACTTGGAATTGAAGTGTTGCCATAAGAATTTGGCATCAGATAATAAACTAATGTTATGTGTTTATAAATTTTAATAATCAATTAAATCATATGTAACAGTAATTTTTTATTTATTAACTCTTTGTTATAACAAGCTTATCAATCTATAATAATCAACATTAATGGTGAGAGAATTATAAAATTCAAATAAGTTAATTAATATCTGAGAAATAATTATTATTACGTGTTTCTTCCAATTTTTTAATTAATTAAATGTCTCGTTGTCAAGTTTAATCACACATCTTTTTCAATATTTAAATATTGTCATACAAAATTTGGTCATACGTTTCAAAAACTTGATCGTTCAAATATTATTTGAAATTTCATTTACAAATAAAATAGTACTGCAAAAGTTTTGCTATGGTTTTAAATTTAATAAAAGCAGGAAAATAATTACCACAAAAACATGTACAGTTCAACAACCCTTTCCTGCTAATTTTTTATTCTCACATGATTTCAGTACTACTCAAATAGACAAGGTTCCAGGGTTTGAGTTCTACATCATTAATTCTACTTTCTCACCCATTTTCTAGGCAAAAGTTGTGGCTTTTTTTTTTTTTTTTTCCCTTTTTCCTAAGGAAAAATTCTGAGTTTTCAAAATTTTGTTTTGATGAGTTAATATTATATTATTTTTTTGCTTTCAGTATTATTTCACTGGAGTATTGACGTGCCATCGAAAAATCCTAACGTTATTTCGAAATCATTGTCTTGTCCGATGTATAAGTAACTTGACCAAAATAGTCAAAAAATATAAGTTAGTGTACCAAAATCGAATTTTGATAGTCGACCAAAACTCCAAAATAGGCAAGTTAGTAGGAAAGAAAATCGTTTTCCCGTGATAATATTGTTATAGCAACTATATCACAAAGAACCCTGCATGGGGACAATTCATATCACCCAATTAGTTTACCAATGTAATATAATGATTTCCAGAAAACCGTTATCATATATTTTATTATTTTGAACAAATTTGTAAAATAAATTTGGTCAATTACTTTTTAAAAAAATACTTTTATGAAGATAAAGAAAAAAATTACAAGGTTAATAAATAACGTACAATCAACATTCAAATTTATTCAAAAACAAATACATTTATGAAGCAAACATAGAAGATAAAACCAATCCACAGTTTCCTCTTTTTTCCACCATGATTTTCTGTTCACTTATGATTAAATTCTAAGCAGAAAAATAGTAAGTTCAGGCCCTCCGTTCCCATCAGGGTTCAACATATAGAACGCTTCTGAATCACGCGTCCCCACAACACGCTCAAACCGAGCCCTCATATACAGCAACTCCCCTTCAGACGCGCCGCCGCTCTTCTGCACATCCTCCACCACCGGAATCACCCCCGCCCCAACGGAAACACTCCTCACCTTGCTCAGGATATGCCAATCAGACTCACTGCATGCACGAGACAGCGCGTACCCGCAGTTTCTCCCGTTGCAGTACATTGTCCACACCGGCTCCCTGAGCAGCACTCGCCTGTTCTGCGGAGGCTTGCGGATCTTCTCGCACTCCAGCGCAATTCGTACCAACCCAGTGGACATTTGTTTCACTAGGGTTGAAGTCGAAACGCCAAGCTCGAGGAGAAGAACAGGTTCGGATGCAAGATCGCTTTGGACCGCGAAGCTGACGTTTCCATGACGGTTACCGAAAAGGGTCCCTGTCACTTTTCGGCCGAGAGAGGGAGTGATGGATAGGTACTGCGTTGGAAGGGTGAGCCACCTGCATGAGGGGAGCATGGACGGAAAAGAAAAGATAGAGAGTAAGGATTGGAAGAACGTGGTGACGGTGCTGGAGGCACGGCGGACGAGGCGACGGTAGGGTTCGTAGTCGTCTTTGGAAGTTGATCTTACGTAAGTGGCCGGGATGATCTTGGTGGTGCTCTTGCTGCTGCTGGTTCTCGGAAGAGTGGGGATTATTTGTTCATATTCTGACAGTGTTCCCATGTTTTTGCGCATAAATTTATCGATGTTTAGGATAATGATATACGCAGTAGTTTGCGTGAATCAGTTATGTGCAAATTTCAACGAAATTGTGTAGTAGAATATTTGCAAGTGGAGTGGGAGGCCGAGGCATGGATGATGCCTCGTATTTATAATACAAAATGCTCACTTAGATTTTAATATTATTATATCATATTATGTATAAACACTCACACAAGTCTATATCCATAAAACTATCGACCGACTTAGTAAAAAAAAAAATTTATTCAAATTATCTTATATTATTCAACATTTATTTCTGATATAAATAACAAAAAAATTTGTAAAATGAAAAATAATACATTAAATATAAAAAATATTATTTTTCACAAATCGGATCAGATCAAGTCACAAAATCGATACATGAAACGTCACATGATTTTTTATATTTGTGGAGTCATGCTATTTAGTAGTATCAATTTCAACAATTTAATTAATTGATCTTTATTAATATCCAAAAAAATACTTGTTAATGTATAATCTGTGCGACAGTAAGATCCATTACACCTAATAAGTCTGACATACGGGCATACTACGTGCCAGATATTTCATAACCATCTATAAAAACAAATTTAAAAAAAATAGAAGACATGGATATTTATCTCATCGCCTTTGTAATGAACAATAAAATATATTTTCACTCGCCATGCAACCTTAGATCGACACGTTTCCGTAATCTATGTTTTTTTCTAGGATTTAGACCAATGATTTTCTTCTAAATAAATTAAAATGAGACGAAAAATAGGTTTTTCCAGTGTCTTTAAGGACCACTCTCTAAATTAATAATCGTTCTTTACATAAATAAAAACATTCTCTCGAGTTTTTTTTTTTTTTTTTTATGATTTTTTTATAAAATTTGTGAAGTTTTATTATATAAATAAAATATTCTCTCTGTGTCTTTAGGACCACTTTCCTTTATATATGTTATTCATTTTTTGGACTATGTGACAATCTTTATTAAGGATTTAATTGAATAAAACTGTTTGTGGACTATTTGAAGCTCGATTCGAGAAATCTTCGTTTGAGCTCGTTTAATGAGACTCATTAAGATAAACGAACAAAGCTTAAGCTTTAAAATATTCGGTTCGTTAGCTCGTGAACATGTTTGTTAGTAAGTTCATTAAAAAAATAATAGTTTTGATTTATTGATTTCGCAGATTACTTATACTTACTAGAATAAATTTACAAATTTTAATATGAATAATATATTTTTTCCTAAATATATAATTTACTTTTTAAGTAATTAAA
Source organism: Primulina tabacum (assembly GCF_025594145.1). Lineage (NCBI taxonomy): Eukaryota > Viridiplantae > Streptophyta > Magnoliopsida > Lamiales > Gesneriaceae > Primulina > Primulina tabacum. The sequence goes on along the minus strand of NC_134553.1, from coordinate 47,808,318 downwards.
TGAAGATTTAAAGTTATAATTTATATTTATTAAGATCGTTTATACTCGATTATAAACGAGTCAAGTTCAAATATTTAAAAATTCGGTTCAGCTCCACTCGATTACATACATCCCTACTTGCTATCATCACTACCTAATTGCCTTGGGATCTTAAACATCTCTTTTTTCCCCCTAAAATTGGAAAAATAAATGAAACTCGTAGTTTAATTTTTACATATGATGTGGTTTCTCTAAACCGAGACTTGTTTTTATTTTCTCTTGTATAATTTTAATTCGTTCTCTTTTACTGTAATTTAATCCCTTATAAAGATCTTATCCAAATCCGCCAAACCCAAAGTAGCAAACACAACCAACTAGACGAGAATTGGGCCTCCATGTTTCAGCCCGTAAAGACGAGCAGGCCATATTGTGGATCCACCCGATGATACCGAGTTTATTTCCTTTCAACCATTTTTTTTTTTTAAAAGGAAAATAGATTATTAAAAAATAATCTAAGAATAATGTGATTTTGATTCTCAAGTGAGACAATAGCTACTTCATTTTTTTCATATTTTTATCTTATATATATAATACAAGATATAACATCATACTTCTACCTCCCATAATTATATAAATTTACCATGTGACATTGGCTCCAAATTTCAAATATACTTTGTAGGTAAACCTTCTCGTGAACTTATATTCGTGAGACAGTTCAACTCAGTTGCATATATGAATATTAGAATATATTACACAATATTTCTTCGTAACATTAACTATAAAAATACATTTTTTTACAGTAAAAATAATACTCTGAATATAAAAAAAAAGTCGTGAGTTAGATTGAAGATTTATCTTATATAATTGATTCGTGAGACCGTTTTAGACGGAGTTCTTGTTATTAAAATTTATCATTTTGGAAGAGTTCAATTGCAGTACCACCTTATTTTATGAACAATCGAAGAGTCAAAAGAGGCAAATTTACGTTTCTCAGTTACTCCCACGCGGCTCCATCCTTGTTTGGAAATTGTCCAATACGACACGTGACCACTTTTTATCAGACTCTGATTTTGATATTATTATTTATTTTTATAAAAAATATAGTATTATTAGTTGAATATAACGTGTTCCTATCAAATTCCACCAGGCATTGCACTAAACCACACCCAGCCGACGAGAAAATTCCCTGCTCTTGCAATCAATTTTGAATTCTACGATCATCACAGGCGCAAGTGTTGACCTTTCAACGTTAGAATATAATCACTCTACATTTTATATGTTGTTATTATATAAATCAGATAACCATCGATTCAAGACTTTAAATTCTCATCCACGTACAAACCATTATTCTAGCTACTCTTTACTTTCTTTTATTGATCCCATTAACAATGTTTTCTTCAAACTCAAACGAGTACCAGAAATTCTCGGACAAAACCGCTGATGCCGCGTCGAAAGGGAGTCCGGTCAACTCCGACACGACTAGCCAGCCCCAACCTCGTATCCCGCCCAAACCTCGAGTCCCCTGGTCCACAGGCCTATTCGATTGCTTCTCAGATGTCGAAAACTGTGAGTTTTTGCTTCATTTTGTAACTACCAATTAGCTAGGTTCTCTCTTAATTCTTTCATTTTTTGCAAAAAAATAAAAAGATAAAGAATAGTGGGTTTTCATTTACTTTCATGATTAATATCAGGTTGCGTTACGTGCTGGTGCCCGTGTATTACTTTCGGGCAAATTGCTGAGATTGTTGACCAAGGATCAAGTTGTAAGTCTAGTCTCGCAACTTTTTTTATATGGTACATACTGAAAAAAAATCATGAGCCACCGTTGGGCAAAAAATAAAGGAATTAAATTTAATAAATGTAAATTTATTTTGGCGCAGCGTGTGCACAGAATGGAGCCTTGTACGCAGTGATAGCGTGTGTGACGGCATGCCCTTGCTGTTATTCTTGTTTATACAGATCAAAAATGAGGGAAAATTACTCGTTGCATGAATCTCCATGTGGGGATTGTTTGGTTCACTTCTTCTGTGAATCTTGTGCTCTGTGCCAAGAATATCGCGAGCTCAAGTCTCGTGGATACAATATGTCCGTTGGTAATTAACTCTTTTATTTTATATATTCACTCCATATATATATATATATATATATATATTTGAAAGTTGATGTGTATATAAATAAATTGATTTTGCACAGGATGGCATGGAAACGCGGAGAAACACAACCGTGAGGTAGCCATGGCTCCGGTGGTTGAAAGTGGAATGAGCCGATGATAAAATAAAATAAAATAATTCAGTCAATCAACCCAATCATGATATATTATGTATGTTTAGTTTATGTTTAGTTTGTTTTTGCTATACTTGTTTTTTTTTTATTTACCTTTGGGCTTGTGCAAATCTGTATCGTATTTTCTCGGAAATAAATATTTCCTTATGTGTACATATAGTTGGATAGGTTGGGTGTTGTTTTCAGATGTTTGTGTTTGGTAAATTTCTCTGTTGGGGATTAAAGAGAATATTTAATTTTTTTTATTTGAAGAAGAATAAGAAAGAAATTTCTGATAATAATTTTGTATCGTGTAATTGAATCACAACATATTGTATTATGTTAAAATATCATATGATATCACCTTTTCTTTTTTTACGGGAAATTCATGCTTGTTTGAAAGAATGAAGATAAAAACTTGTGTAAAACGGTCTCATGGTCGTATTTTGTGAGACATATATCTTATTTGTGTCATCTATGAAAAAATATTACTTTGTATACTAAGAGTGTTACTTTTTATAATGAATATTGGTTGGGTTGACCCGTCTCACAAATAAAGATTCGTGAGACCGTCTCACAAGAGACCTATTCAAGAAAGAATTAGGGCAAAAACTTGAGTGTGACGGTCTCACGGGTCGTATTTTGTGAGACAGAAATCTTATTTGAATCATCTATTAAAAAATATTACTTTTTATGCTAAGAGTATTATTTTTTTATTGTGAAGATCGATAGGGTTGACCTGTCTCACAGATAAAGATTCGTGAGATCATCTCACAAGAGACCTGATCAAGAATTAGATTGAAAGATAGGAAAATGGATTTTTTTTTTTAAAAAAATACATTTTTTCGAACTTTGTCATTTTTTAAAGAAACGATTTAATAAAATTAAAGAAGATTATAACACAAAAGAAGAAGACTAGTCCAACTACATCTTAAAAGTTTACACGTCGTACAAGATAAAATTTAATATTTTATATCATATCATATGAAAAGCGAATCTCGTCATAAAATTATATTCCAAATGGAAATGGGCTGATTTTTCTAAGTTCATTATCCATTCTAATTCAAATATTTGGGCCCGAATCATCCTCCACCAGGCAACTTAAATTGGAGGCTCAAATCGTTGTGGGAGCCCAAATTAAATTTAGTCGAGATCAAACGACATCCATGTTTGAACAAAATCTTATGTGAGACGGTCCCACGGGTCGTATGTTGTGAGGCGAATCTCTTATTTGGGTCATCAATGAAAAAGTATTACTTTTTTATGCTAAGTGTATTACTTTTTATGCTAATAGTATTACTTTTATTGTGAATATCGGTAAGGTTGACCCGTCTTACAGATAAAGATTTCTTAGACCATCTCACAGATAAAGATATGTGAGACCGTCTCACAAGAAACCTACTCCTATATTTGTCATTGCATAACCTATAATAACAACAAGCATGTCATATAATATATTTAATTAATTTCTAGAAGAATTTCAAATGTTCTCGTAATTTCGCGCATTCTATCCAGGGATTTGAATTTATAGTAAGATACAAATAAAAGGATTTGAATTGACTAGGTTGTGGTGTAAATTTTAAATCGAAGTAAAAAAATTTACTTGAAGAAACAAGTAGTTTCAAATTTTTTATTCAAAATTTACTTCAAATAGATCCAATATATTTGAAATTAAATCATTTCAAATACATTTTTCTAAAGTAAGTATCTTTTGATATAATCTAACGAATCTATATTGTGAGATGTGATGATCAGATCTATATTTACAATTAAAAGTAATATTTTTGGAATAAAAATAATAATATTTTTCATAGATCGGATTGGCCTGGAAAACCCGTCTCGAAATTGACTTGTGAAATAATCTAATTGGAATTTGTGGGACTCATCTAAATACAAGCTCAAAGTATGGCTCGATATGCTATGCTTGACGACGCCTTTCCGTGGAAGAAAAAGTTGATTAGTTTACTCCAAAAACAGCAAAAATTTTTGCGTTTAAAAAAGAAGCAAAATTAGGAGGCTCCCATTATAAGCAGAAAATTGTAAATATGGATTTTTAAATATAAGGTTTAATTCCATAACTAAAACTGAACACACACAAAGGGATTTTATCATATAATATTTAGAGTAGGTTTTTTGTGAGACGGTTTCACGAATCTCTATCTGTGAGACGGATCAAACCCCACTTATATTCACAATAAAAAGTAATACTTTTAGCATCAAAAGTAATATTTTTTTCATGGATGACCTAAATAAGATATCTGTCTCACAAAATATGACCCGTGAGACCGTGTCACACAAATTTTTGCTTAATATGTATTATCACTTTTGTGTGCTATTTAAGAACAATAACGTTGTAATTTTTAAATTTATACTTCCTATTTTTTACTTTATTTTTTCTATATTTCGATTGCTAATATAGTATTTAAGGAAAAAAATTTGAAATTTATATAATGGTTTAGAATTTTGATTTAAAGTGGGAAAAAAACACTTATAAAATCCAAGAAGAGATGCGAAATGCTAGACTCTCAAATTCCTCTCTTCCACGTAATTACATGTCCATAATGTAACATCAAGTTTTGGTGTGAATCCACTAAAATAAACAATTGGAATTCTTGACTTTAGATCATAAACAAATTGTTGGGACTTGGAAGATATGGATAACTTTGACACAAATCAAACAAAACAAAACAAAATTTGGGAAAAATAAAAGAAAAACGAGGGATTTTTTCAAGAAGATAATGATTCATAGACAAGGATGACCTACGGATTGAAATATTTTGTAATGTCCGGCTACCTTTACTTGTAAAGGCTTCTAGTAAGAGAGTGAGAGGATCAATTCATACCCGAAAATCATAATATATAGTTTGAATTATTGAAATTTGATCCTGAAAAGAATATTTTATTCTTTATTAATTTGCTAAATATCAATTTAAGATTTTGTCTTTCTAAATTATAAAATCTTATTTTATTTATTTCTAGATGATAAGATCTTAATTGATTTATCTCTAGATATTATAGGATTTGTTTTTAATATACTTTTTATCTTTATTTAAAAGAGTTTTATATCTAATGAAAATCTTATTTCCTTATTTTGTATGACTCTCTTATGGAATTGATTTTAGGTCATGCATTGGGTATAAATATGGAGTGTCTTATAGTCGTATAAGTTCTTTCGGTGTGAGTCTTTTCCTGAGGGTTTTTGGGAAGGTCGCCAGAGGAGTTCTTGCACGGAAAAAAAATACGAAAGCCAAGCCTATTTTGATGAGAAGTTTTTGTGTGATCGGGTGATCATTTTGTGCAGCTGCTGAAGTTTTTCGTGTGATCTGTTGATCACTTTGCACAGATGTTGGAGTTTTTTTGAACATGCACAAGTTCAGTACTGAAGATTTTCGTGTGAAGAGTCTGTGTGTTTGATTCACATAATCACCGTGTAGCTGATTGGTGTTGACGACACTCAAGAACCATACTGCATGAAGTGTTGGGTGAAGAATGGTTTCGTGTGGTTTTAAGCAATACGATCTTTTGTTTCATGCATCTAGTATTTACTTTGAGTTTTTGATGCATTTTAATTCCTTAGAGTTTGAAAGAATTTGGTTTTGTTATTTTCACTATTATTGTTTTGTGTAAACGATTTACATATTTTTCTAGTGAATTGTTGTCATAAGGCGTTGTACAAATACTTGTAGATAATTTAAATCTTGTTTCTTTTTATTCATGTTATGCTTGTGTGTCAATAATTAATTTCCGCTATATGTTGTGCGCTCGTATTGACAACAACAGAGCACAACACTAACTTCTGATATACATAATATGTATATTTCCTGTACTTTTATGATCAACAACGTCCTTTCAAATCCAATTTAAACAAATCTAATAAAAACCGCAATGTATTTTGTATTTTTTTAAAAAAAAATTCAAGTAACCTGTCCAACCAATCCCTCCATAATAAATTCAAAAATAATATTTTATTTGTTCTGATCAATTTTTTATATATATAAACGCATATACTTGAAAATAAAACAGCTCATGTATCGTAAAACGGTGTTTATTATGATTTTATAATTTCATTTTAATTTTTAAACCTAAAATTAGACTTGTCTCATCCAAAACTGATTTGATCCGGACCGATTTCTAACCCACCCTCCACTTGTTTTTGTTTCCCTATTCAAAGAAAAGTAGGTTTTCATGTGTATATATGTCTATAACGTGAATATGTCAACCTTTTATGAAAGTCATGCCCCGCTAAGCAACGTGTTTTTGTATGGCAAAAGGCGTCATTATCAAATCTAGTGTGTCCAAAATAATTGTTTCTTTGGATGTAAATATTTAAATTTATTCATTTTTCGTAATTGTAAAAATAGGAGTCCCGTAGACCAACTGACTTTGTCTATCCTAAGCCAAAATAATGAAATTAAATGTAATATAAACGACACAAAATTTATTAATATTCGAGTGTGATATAATCCTTCTACATCGTCTCTTCTTCGAACGACGGGTGTCTCGCTAAATGATTGTTATTCTACACTGAACTCCAAAGAATTCAGCAGCTAGATCCTATGATTTACAAGACTCCATTAGTTATGATTTTCTTTTCTGTGGCAGAATGAAATAATTTTCGTCATCATCTTAATTACGGGTTTTTTTAAAAAATATTATAAATTAATAAAATCATTATAAAAATGTTGCAAAGTAAAAATTTTTATGAAACTAGTACAATCCGCAAAACACTGTCACGGATTCATATTTAATTTTTTAAAATAATAAAAAAAAAGTCACGGATTCAAGACAGGATTCAGAATCGTGGCAGGAGGTCACAGATTCATTGTCCATGACCACTCCAACCCGTGACTTTTCCCTCCCGTGACTTTCCTTCTTTAAATGAGGTGCGCACCTCCTCATTTTCCAATCACCGAGGCGTCTCTCTTCTTTTTGACGGATCATATCACCGATTGTGGAGCGCACTTTTTCCTTTCCCCTGCATTTTTCTTTCATCACCGAGCTTCATTAACGTAAGTATTCAAATTTTTTTCAGAATATTAAGAGGTAATGATATTGTTTTGTTTATTATATTTATAGTTTTTCGTTAATTATAGCAGTTTTAAGTGATAACAATAGTTTTAATTTTAATTGTCTTAACAGAATTATAATACTATAATTTAGAATTTTTGCATATTATGAATGCATTATAGTAGTTTTAATTAATAATAATAAGGTACTTAATTTAATTTCAATAATTATAATATTATTTGTATTATTAGAATAATTATAATATTAACTGTATAATAATAACTATATAGTTATTATATTGGTATAATTGTAATATTAATTGTATAATATTAATGAACAAATCACGTCATACTTATAATAGTAATTTTATTATTGAAATAATTATAATATTAATTGTATAATAATCACTAAATTTAATGTTATTATAATAAATATATACGTTTTGTATTATTGGAATAATTATAATATTAATTGTATAATATAATAATAATAATAAAAATATAACTTATAACAAAATTATACATTATATTACAATGCAACCGAAAATTTTTTTAATACAGTAACAAAACATAAATAATATAATTAAAATCTAAGAAATTATTTAAATTACCTTTTCAAATGTGGTTGTACGTAATTTGTAAATAAATCAGCGAACGATGTTTATTATCTGCAATAAATTACGAACATTATCAGAAATATTATACAAAAAAATATCAAATATAAAAAGCAAAAAAAAAATAGATTCGACGGAGACTCGACGCAATTGTCCCAAATTCTGATACTCAGCACAATTCTCCCAAATCAACTTCTGAATTACTGAGACTCGACGCAAATCTATAAAATTCTGTTATTCTAGCAGAATTCCTCAAATCAAATTAGAAATTCTAATAATTATACGATCGACGCAATTTATAAAGGGACGAGAGTCAAGATTTCTAAAAATTATAATTAACAAAAAAAAACGGAACTAAAAAAGCATATAATTGGGTAGAAGAATGTCGAATTTGTGCCGAAATATTTCACAAATTATTTTTTTTTTAAATTTTAAATCCGCAGTTTCAACTTCCGGATTGTTACATTTTTACAAACTTTCCAATTCTGCAATATTTTAATACATAAGTTTTAAAAATATAATATTTTTTTAAAAAAGCCTCTTAATTACTTGATTAATCGACATGAAGACTTTCACATGTTGAACAATTGTATACGTTAAAAAGTCCTCTTTAACATTAATTAGTCTGAAATTTTTTGCGACCTTTAAACTTACCTATTCAGTTATATATATTGGTAACAAAATCAAATTTCATAGGGATCTATGTGCTAGAGAAAGGAATTATGATTTTTTTTTAAAAATAAATAAAATAAAATAGCTTAATCCGAGAGTTTAAATTTGGGATCATGGTAGGGGAAATTCAATCCTATGGCTAAGATTTGACCAATTTCTATAAGACTAGCATGATTTAAGTGTTTGAACCGAGTTTTTTTTTTTATATATTTTTATATTTGCCATAATTCAGTTCAATAAAAGAATTTTTATAGAAAAAAAATGTGATTTGCACACCTAACGGTCCCACACAGAGCTGCCCCACGCCCCGGTGTGTGAAGGAAGGGTAAATCAGGGATATGCCTGGCCAGGTAAGTACCCAGGGAGAGGAAGGCTCGCGATTTGGGCGCGATAAACAAGACCGAATACATCTTTACGGGATTCGAACACTCGTTACCTTCTTTTTTCACCAAGATCTTTGTCAGTCCAGCTGTGCCCTGGGGGCAAGAATTTTTATACAAGGTGGGGGCGGAGGGGGTTGAGGAGGTGGGCCGATGGCTCTAACAATGAACAAAAACAGGTGGAGGGGAGGGATGGGGGTCACGGAGGGTGCAACCCATTCCCCTTGGTAGGCAGACAAAATTTATATTGTTATATTATTTGAGTAAATCAGCTCAGAGTAAATAATTTATTGTCACGGTAAGATTTTTTGATAAACAAATAAATAATTTTCTTCTCAAATCAAAAAAAATTCATTTTTTTTGTTAAAAAAAAACATGTTTTTATTAAATTTGTATTTCATCTATAATTATTATAACTTTATAAAACATTTTTTCAACTTTTATATATACTTTTGCAAGTTTTAAATGATCGTATTACCCATTACATACAAAATATTATAGAAACCCATTTATAATAAAAGCTTATTCTACTAAATTTGTATCTGCGATATTTTTTTATCTTTATATGTACGTTTTATTTTTGAGTAATAATATTGCCATAACATAAAAATATTACAAAGAAACATATTTTAATTTTTTTTATTTTGAAAAAAAAAATATTTAACTTAAAATATGTATAAACACATCGCGCACTAAAAGATTAAAAAAAGAAAATATAACCAAACAATTATATTTAATTTGAGAGTAGGTCTCTTGTGAGACGATCTCACAAATCTTTATCTGGAGGACGAGTCATAAGAATAATGTTTTTTCATGGATGACCCAAATAAGAAATATGTCCTACAAAATACGACCCGTGAGACCGTCTAACACAAGTTTTTGCCTTAATTTGAAATAGAACGTAAAATTTGACTGAGTAATTTCATATTTCTCCTAATTTGAGATATACTTTAGTTACGAATTTTTTTTTAAAAAAATCATCAATCTTAATCAATTTGATTGTTTTGTAGGTAATTTAGTATATAGTTGATGATAATGGACGCTACATGGGTTTTCTTGCCGCCACTCAATCAATATTCCACTTCCTACAAAATATTGAACAGTCAAATTGTATACCAGCTGCCAATACCATTTATTATATAATTATATATATATAAATTATTATTTCTACACAAATTTTAAAAAAAGTTCTGTATTTTCAAAAAACTACAATGAAATATTCGCAAATAATATTAAAAAAAATTCGAGTGAATTTAAAATTTTAGTCATTATCTAAAATATAGAATATAATTTTAAAAGGTGTGCCCCATTCTCCACGAAGATGTAAACGACTGGGAATTGACTTAGATTTCAGTCACTAAAAACTGGTTACACTTCAATTTAAAATTGTTATATAAATAAATAAAGACTGATGAGTTATGATGACTATTGACAATTTCCTTTAAGTTTATATTGACTTGGGTTTATATTTGAATTGAATATGAAATAATATACTAATTTAATATTACTTTTTTGATATCTTACATACCTATTTAACGTCCAACGCACCTAAAATCCAAACCTCCCGAACCCAACAAACAACCAAAACAACAAGAAAAAGAAAAGCAGAAAAAATGGAGGTGGAAAAAAATTCGATCCCTTGTGGGGCCCTCCAACGTTTGCCGGACTCCAACTTAAAATTAAAATCCAATTTAACCAAAATTCCGCGAGGAAAAATAAATGTATGAAACACACACACTGACAGAGGAGGACACAGTGGATTAGCAAACACGTCAATGAAAAAGCAGCCTAGTCCACATTTGCCCGCGACATCCGTGATTTTGGTCCCATCTACTCAAATTTGTCGACATCATTTTTTTTTTTTAAAAAAAGAAATTATTTTATTTTTTAAAATTATATTTATCTGTTTATTTTATATTTCGTAAATAAATATGGAATACTAGATTCTACCAGAGAAAAAAAAAGGCGGTTGAAGCATCTTTTTTCAGCCCACGATTTGGGATCGAATTTGGAAAACTTTATTTTAAATATTTGATAGCTTTAATTTAATCTAAAAAAATAATTACTAAATTTATATATTCAATCTCACTTTATTACATATTAGTTAATCTATACACGCGATGCATGTGTATACAATATTTTTATCATTATCGATTGACTAAAATGAAATTTGACAAATTATGATACCACTAAATTGATATTTGAATTATAAAATAAAAATAAAAGTATGTGTTGAAAATTAAAAAAACAAAACAAAACAAAAGTATAATATTAGTATCAAGTTGAAAAAAAAGTCGATGTTCTTCTTAGACGTAACTATCATGTCATCGACTTTAATAAAATAGAACAGATATATAATAATAATAATATAAAAAGAGAGAAAAAAAAAAGGATTGAATATTTGAAATGTATTCCCACGTCACCGTCATTAGTCTCGTATATTTTTGCCCCTATAAATTTCTCCTCATTTCGACACCTTCGATCACACCAATCATCTCTCTAGAAATTTTTCTCGATATGTTGGAATTTCTTGTTGTTTGAAAAGCATTTATTACCTTTTAATGGAGGATATGAACGGTAAGAAGCGGTTGCGGGATGAGACTGTGAATCCCAGATCGGATGTAGACTCGCCGGAGGTGAAGAGGCTGAGGGAGAATCTTCTGGACAGTTTGGACGATGACGATGATGAGGCTGAGTTTTGTACGGCGAGGGAAGATCTAGACTCTTTCATGAAGAGCTTCGAGAAGGAGATTACTTCCGACGCCGGAGACGCGGTGGAGGTCGTGGATCTGGTTTCCGGGACCGAAGATTCTCGGCCGGAGCTGGGTTACTTGTTGGAGGCTTCTGATGATGATCTTGGACTGCCTCCCACGGAATCGTCTCCGGATGCAGCGCAGAAATCTGAGCTGGGAGACGATATCTGGGGATTTGAACCGGGGATTCCGGGTTATGATTCGGATGGATATGGGTTCGTACAGACGGAGAACTTATATTGCGGCGACAGTGAATATGTAGCGATTGACGGGTTGTTTGACTATTCGGATATGGGCTTAGGGTCGGGTGACTTTTTGTGGAGACCCGGAAAGATGCCGGCCCAATAGCCTGGGCTTCTTAAGTCTTGAGATGTTTAGGCAAAGAATATTTGTTGATATAATTATACTTTATTTTTTTCTTGAATTTTCATTCGTTTGGAAAATTGAAAGAGCAGTAATACGTTGGGGGAATTCAGACATGATGCTTACCTTGTGCAACAACATTTGGAACATCAGAACAAACAAAAAGCTCGAGTAATTATTATAAAAAATCGACTCTCAAATATATAATTTGTAGATTAAATACTATAAAAAAATTATATTTTGTAATATAACACGAAATACTATGGTTCTGAGTATTTGTAAAAAACTTCATTCTCGGTTATAAGCTTTAATTGTTATGGAAGAAAAAGAATTGTTTGTGTTTCATTCTCTTTCTTTTCCTTTTTTTCAGAAATTAAGGGACAGAGAAATTCTTTGTTTCTAATTTTTATATTATTTTACTTGAAACATAATTTAAATTCTGGAAACTTGTAACTTAACAAAAATTCATTAATCTTGGCAAAAGCCATCGGTCGATCGGAAAGTTGCAAGGTGTAATTGGTGAAATAGAACTTATAAAATAACTTTTTTCTAGAAAAAAAAATTAAAAATTACTCATGAATAATCCGTGAGTGGTTCCATATTCGGCTTAAGTTTGACTAATTAAGGGGTGATATATTATATTATATCGAAAAATACAGATAATATATGATATCGGAAATTACGATGTTAAAAATATTATATTGATATTTCGATATATTGAGTTTTGGTATACTGAAATTTTCGATATGTATATTAGCATATCGATTATACTTAATTATTGTGGTATATCGAAATTTCAATACTGTATCGATTTATATCGAAATTTTTTTTGAAAAAAATAGTTTTGTTATTTAAATATATTATATATTTTTAAATTTATATATATTATTTTAATGTTTCGAAATATATCGAAATTTTTTTAATTTCGTATCGTTATCGTATCAAATTGTACTGAAAATTTCGTTAAATTCTATATTTTTTGATAGGGTAACCGGGATATATCGAAAATTCTTTATTTTTACAAATCCCTAAATTTAACAGATATGAGTCCAACTGGTTGTGATCGAGACGGTGGAAAGGATAATCCCAATCCTTCCCCAATGAAAACATGTTTTTATATAAATATATAAATAAAGAGAAATAGTAACGGAGTCGGTGACAATATATTATATATCCTTTTATATTTAATTACAATTTTAAATGTGTTTCTTGTGATAAAACATATATTTAGCTCGATTTGGTTAGAATATTAGTTGACGAAAATACTTGTTAGAGTTGGGACAGTTGGTATAACTTAAAAACTTGGCAGCAAATAAAATTTTGCTGTCTTTATCATTTTTACCTAAAAACACGTTTGTTTAAAGATATTGTACTTAACAGGGATGTAAACGAACCAAACCGTTTGTGAGCTATTCGAAGCTCGATTCGATAAAAGCTTGTTTGAGCTCGTTTAATGAGGCTCGTTAAGATAAACAAACCAAACTCAAGTTTTACAGTATTCGGCTCGTTAGCTCGTGAACATGTTCGTTGATAAGTTCATGAGTAATTTTTTAGATGAAAAAATAATAGTTTTGATATTTGATTTATTGATTTTGAATATTATTTATGAAATATATAGAAAAATATATTAAATTTATTTATTATAATAAATTTACAAATTTTAATAAGAATAATATATTTTTCTTTTAATATGTAATTTACTTTTTAATTAATTTAATAAAATTTTAATGTATAATTCATATTTATTAAGCTTGTTTAGGCTCGATAAAGGCTTGAATAAGCTCGTGAACCATGCATATGTTCGTTAAATAAAGCTCGAGCTCGGCTCGATTATAAACGAACCAAGCTCAAATATTCAAGAGCTCGGCTCGGCTCGACTCGATTACATCTCTAGTACTTAATAATTCCGAATTTCAATTATAATCTTTTTTAACACGTTTTCAATTACATTTTTTTTGTTTTTACTTTATTCAATTTTGCATTTTAACTTGTCTAATTCAAACATCCTATATTTCGTATTTTATTTACATGGATGACGTGTGTGTGTATTTTGGTGCTGTAGCATGTAACATTAAAATTTTGGGAGTGTATATTTTAGAGTCTGATATATTATATTATAAAATTTTGTAAAATGATTGAATGAAAATAAAGATTATTTTAAGAAAGCTAAAATAATTAAAGATATTTATTATTTGTTCCGCATGGAATCGATTAGAACAATTAGCTTTATTATTATGAATGCAACCCACAAGTAGATTCAATTGAACATCCCTATAGATAGTTACACGAGTTCCTAGGTAACAAAATAGCAAAACAATCCATAAGGTCACCCACAATGGTTGGTTAATGGGTGTTAATAACACCCATTAATTTTCGCCCACCAATGTGGGCGCAAGAATTAATAATCTTGGATGACATGGCAGCCAAGAAATTCATCAGAATGAACGGCGTTATTTCGAAATTTGCGACGGTTTTTCGTAAACCATAGCAACTTTGCAACGGTTTTTCGTAAACCGTCGCAAAGTGAAAAGCGTCTGTTTTTTTTAAAAAAAGGTCGCTATTTGCGACGGTTTTTTAACACCCGTCGCTATGTGCGACGGTTTTTGAAAAACCGTCGCTAATTATCACCAACGGCTATTTTCAAACGGCAAAATTATGCACCAACGGCTATATTCGATTATCGTAATTCGTTTTTTTTGTATTTTGTGTTTTTTTTAAAGAGATTGTGTTGAATAATATTTTAAATAAAAGAGTCCAACTTTTTTTTCATTTCTTAATAATATTTTAATGAATATTGGAATTAAGTTATTTTTAAAATAATAATACTATTTATTTTTAGTAATATTTGTTGTAAAATTTTAAAAATATTAGAAATATATTGAAATATTAAAAATAAAAAAAAAATGAGTAAGTGGACAGTGAGACCCATAAATAATGAAAGTTGAAATTAAATGAATGTGGGTGTGTGTTAATAATGGGGAAGTGTTAATGTAATGAATATGTGGCTCGTGGATCCCATCATTTTTGATGAGATGGATAGTTATTAACATGGATTAATTCCGACGGATGCGGATGCCCTAATAGGTAACAAAATAGCAAAACAATCAACGAAAAAGTAGGTTTCTTGTGAGACGGTCTCACGAAACTTTATATGTGAGATAAGTCAATCTTACCGATATTCACAATAAAAAATAATACTTTTAGCATAAAAAAATAATTTTCCATGGATGACCCAAATAAAAAATACGTATCACAAAATATGACTTGTTAAACCATCTCACACAAGTTTTTGCCCAATAACAATTTGTTCATAATTTTTTTTTAGTATAGCTTTGTTTAGGTGTTTTTTAAAAATATATATATATATATGTATAAACTTAATGTTTTTTATTTTAATATTAAAAAAGACAAGTAAATTAAAAGAACAAAATCCAAGTTCATTGAAAAATATTCAAAAACTTTTTCAAAAGAAAAGCACAATCAAACAAATTATTTTTATACAAAGGTACTCTAAAGCCAACCCCAATCTTATTCTAGCAGCCATTGGATTTGATGTGCGCGTGCGAATAAAGATAAAAGTTACCAACAAAGTTAAATGCCCTGAATTGTATTCGAAATGATAGCAAAAGTTTAAAATTCTGTTTCCAAATTTGTTGTTCACCGTCGTATGGTATGTAAAGAAAGAAGAACATAATGAAATACTAAAAAAAAAAAAAAAATCAGCGGTGAGCTCTAAATAGCCGCATCCAGTTCATTAAAATACCTCTTTGACACATCTCTACGAAATTAAACCGTGTTCTATATGACTACATCGTCAAGCTTTCTGGGTTCTCAACGATCTTTGAGAATGTTTTAAGAAAAGCAGCCAAGTCAGCACCATAAATGATTCTGTGATCAGCAGTCACATTCACCTGAAAAAGTACAGGAGAATCATTCACCTAATGTTGTATCCCAGAAAAAATATTACATCCAACCACTTCTGTTGGAAAAATTGATCTCTTCAATTGGTAAACAATACGGAGATGTCTATACAGCTTCACAAGGTGGGTTTTTTGGTTAAGCAGAACTTCTTCTACTCAATACCCAAACAACACAAAACCCAACTAGCACAGCAGATTGTCAACTACCATTACCAATATGTGGTCGGATGATAAGGCTAAGGTTGTAGAGGTCATTTGTCTGATATAATATAGGTATAGCATCAATTCGACGTTATGTTTTACAGATTGAATAAGCTTAAAATTTGTCACAGCAGTTTAACAACGTCACAGAATCAGTGATCTACCTCGTCAAACACTGACTTCCCATTTAATATTCGGGCAAGTCAATATCTGACAAACAAGTTACATGACATGGTAAAGCTGCACAAGTGATTTCCCATTTCGAACATCAGTGGCAAGTAACATTTGAAATGAATGGTTGTAAATGTGGGAAAAGAAAAGAATAATGTCAACTCAGAGGAAAACAGCAGGCTGCAGCATAAAAATGTGATATGCTCAACTATATGCACCATATAGCACAACATCTTTTCATACCAATGTCAAACTTACCAGCATCTTGTTTTTAACACCGAAGAATCCATCTTTATCAGCACTGACAGTGGGTTTTGATGCTCCAACAGCCATAATAGCCCCCTGATTACCATCAAAAGTACTTTAAACAACGCAGAAATATAATGTAGGCAAAATTATCTCTGTTATACAGTCTCATTTCTTACCTGGCCTGGAGGAAGAATAGCATCAAACCTATCCACTCCAAACATACCCAAATTTGATAGCGTAAAAGTCCCTACAGGTCAAAAACCATATATAACTCAGTAATTTATACAACCATGAATCTCAAAATCGTACCTGACCTTAATCCTTATTACTCTATACAATATGGACTGTTTAAGTACCTGAATTGTACTCATGAGGCTGAAGTTGCTTTGCACGTGCCTTTTCCACGAGCTCCTTCCATTTTTGAGACAACAGATAAAGATCCAACTGCATGAAGCGAAGACAAGTCAAGATCATTAAAAACTTCAATGCTTCTTAAGCTCGAAACAAGGAAAGGTATTGAGAAGTAATGAGAACTCAAATTTCACTCCGATGTTACCTTATCCGCGTCCTGAAGAACAGGGGTGATCAATCCACCATTAATCGCCACAGCTACTGCGATATTTATATTGCTATTGTAAGTAAAACTTTTCCCATCTTTGCATGTCGCGTTCACCACAGGATGCTGAACCAACGCCATTGCTGCCGCCTTTGCTAACAAGGCTGTCATGGTCACACCCTTCGGCTTCACCTATCAGTGTGGATAAAATTGTAATATTTAACTCATATTCACACTTGTAAGTTTTCTCTCTAACTTGTCATAAATATGAAATTATTTCCCAATTTGGTGCAATTCATATCATAATCCAAGAATTAACTCCCATTTCAGTACGTCTATTGTTGGCATCACTGCTTGTGATAAGTTATATGACATGCACGCAGAATGCAATGAATCCATGCCTCACCGCGATTACTCAATTAAAATCACTCTAATTTTTGTAACACATTCCCAAAGATGAATAATTTTAACCAAATGCTTCACCAACTTGGAATCCAGGACATTCCAAATTATCAATGTAAATCATGCTGATTCCAACAGGATGACTTCTTATAAAATTGCAATATTTAACTCATATTCACACTTATAAGTTTTCTCTCCAACTTGTCATAAATATGAAAGTATTTCCCAATTCAGTACAATTCATACCATAATCCAAGAATTAACTCCCATTTCAGTATGTCTATTTTGGCATAACTTCTTATGAGAAGTTATATGACATCCACGTAGAATGCAATTAACCCATGCCTCATGGCGATTACTCAATTAAAATTACTCTAATTTTTGTAACACATCCCAAAGATAATTAGTTTTAATCAAATGCTCCACCAACTAGGAATTCAGCCCATTCCAAACAATCAATGTAAATCATGCTAATTCCAACAGGATGACATCTTATAAAAATGTGTACCTTGTCATAGAGAGCATCGAAGGCATCAGTAACAACAGGATATCCAACTCTGAAAGTGGGCACACTCAAACTCTCCACCATATTCTTCGACACTGCTGTTTGCATTGTAGTGAACGGCACCACACTGGATCCAGGAATCTCCGGAAAACTTGCTGCAGCCTTTGGCGGAGATTCCGGAGCAGCCACGGCAGGCACGGCCACATTACTCTTCGGAGTGGTAGTAATTCCTGCAGCCTTCTCCACATCCTCCGGCGTAATCCTTCCAAACGAACCCGTGCCCACGATCTTATTAATATCCACCTTATGCTGTTTGGCCAATTTCTTCGCATAGGGCGTTGCCACCACCTTCCCCGGCGTAGTGGGGGCAGAAGCCAGTGTCTGAGCCGGAGCTGGCGCAGGAGCAGGAATTGGAACGGGAGTAGAATCCTCGACTTTTGGAGCTGAGCTGGCGGGAGCTCCAGTGGATTGCGACGCGGCTTTAGCCTTGGCTTCGGCGATTTCATCCTCTGTTTCAGCCAAGAGCCCAATCGGCGAGCCAACCGGAGCCGTCTCACCTTCATTAACAACAATTGCAGCCAAAATGCCATCGTAGAATGTCTCCACATCCATATCGGCTTTATCCGATTCCACCACGACGACGGATTCCCCCTTGGAGAGTGTATCGCCTTCGGATTTAATCCAGCTGACGATCTTACCCTCGGTCATGGTAGAGCTGAGGGCAGGCATGAAAATCTCACGGATCTTGGCGCGCACGGCGGGGAGGCGAGAGGAGGAGGAGGAGGATTTAGGTCGCAGGAAGAAAATGGAGGGGCGTAGAAGGGGAGTGACGGAGGAGAGTGAGGATGAGGAGGAGAGTGACGGAGTTTTGGGGTAGACAAGCAAAGCCATGGTGGCGTCGGAGGAGTAGGAGGATGTGGTGGAGGAGTAATTGGTGATCGGTAGAATGTATAGCGGTTGGGGTGGAGAAGACGAGGGACACTTCGTTCGGACTTGGCATGGAGTACTCCGCCTCCGACGACCAATGGGGCCACAGGATAATTATGTAATTTTGATATGAAATACATTTGAAATTCATTTCAATATTATTCCTCACCAAATTTTTTAAAATTAATCAGCTCAAATCCATGAATCAAATATGAGTTCGTCACTCATGAGACGATCTCAAAATTTTTTATATGTGAGATTTGTTAATTATACTGATTTTTATAATAAAAAGTAATATGATTAGCATAAAAAATAATACTTTTTCATGGATGACTCAAATAAAAGATCTGTCTCACAAAATACGACTCGTGAGACCGTCTCACACAAGTTTTTGCCCTCAGATATCATACTTGAAATTCACCTTCTATTTGGACCTCCAGATCAATAAAACTAGTTACTCTACACACGCGATGCGTGTGTGTACAATCTTTTTTATCATTGATTCATTATCGATGGACTAAAGTGAAATTTGACAAATTATGGAGGGACTAAATTGATATTTGAATTTTTGAAATAAAAAAAAATAAAAGTGTGTGTTGAAATTTCAAAAAAAAAAAAAAACAAAAACCAAAAGTGTAATATTAATATCATATAAGGGTAAAATTGGAAGAAAAAGATGGTGTCATCTCTAGGTAGTTATTATCACGTCCTCACACTTAATAATATAGTATAGATAATAATAATAATAATAATAATAATAATAATAATAATAATAATAATAATAATAATAATAATAATAATAATAATAATAAGTTACTCTGCACACACAATACGTGTGTGTACAATCTTTTTTATCATTATCGATAGACTAAAGGGAAAATTTGACAAATTATGGAGGGACTAAATTGATATCTGAATGGTTGAAATAAAAAAAAATAAAAATAAAAGTGTGTGTTGAAATTGAAAAAAAAAAACAAAAAACAAAAGTGTAATATTAGTATCATATAAGGGTAAAATTACAAAAGTGTAATATTAGCATCATCTAAGGGTAAAATTGGAAAAAAAAGGTTGATGTCTCACACTTAATAAGATAGTATATATAGTATAGATAATATAGATAATTTATTTAGAATTTTTATAAATGAGATCGTTTAAATTTATTAATCAACTTATTATCTCGAATTTAAATAACTCTACTCAAACACAATATATATAAATATGAAGTAAGTCTCTCGTGAGATGTTATCACTTGCCTTTTTCGCGATACGAGTCAACCTGATTTATATTTTAAGTGAAATGTGCCCGAATATATATAAATATGAAGTAAGTTTGTGCTACATTATCTCTCCCTCGTCTAATTTCCTACGCCAAATGTGCCCGAATTCTGATACCCCACGGTTAACGAACTGAGCTAGAAAGCCCATCTTTTCAGACGCCCTATTACTTGTTAGCATTTCGGTTGTTTTTTTTTTTAAAAAAATTATTATCCATTGAATGAGTTTAATCAGAGACCAATTTCCATTTTTCTAAAAGAAATCCAATTTGTAACTAAGGTCTCGAATGATAGTAATTTTTTACAATTCTTCGAATACTCTTATTAAATTAATTCATTTTTATACACATTTAGTGTATTAAAAATGTTCAAATTTATTTATTTGTTTTTTTTTTTGGAAGGTTATTTATTTGTTTTGAAAACTTATTAAAAATTATAAAAATGAAACTTAATAGTTATTCTTAAAATTTAATTTCTAATATTTTATAACAAAAAAAATGACCAAAAAATGGACTATACACACAATATGTACATAAAAAATTATTGTATATATGCACTGCACTACACACATACAGATAGCATTAATATTAATAATTGTATTCTGACTTTTTAAAAAAAGTTAAAATACAAAAATATGACCTTTTTGTCATGTTATGTGACTCATCAAATCTTCCCAAGATCACACTAATTTCATTTGATGCAAAGTGTACATATTATCTTTCAACGATATGAAAGCAGCAAATTGTATTTTGAACTTATTGTAAAAAAAATAAATAAAATAAATAAGTATATATAATCTTTATATAAAATAAAATATCTTTTGAAATTCCCATATTTTATAATTGAGTTTTAAAACACATGTTTTATAAGATAATTGATTTTATATATGAGCGCTTTTTAAATTTCCCGGCGCAAAATTGTCATTTATTCCATATTTAATTATTTATTTATCAGAGTAGGAAAAAAAACATATAATAGAGAAGCGTATGGAACTTGTAATTATTATGCTGATTAAACTTTTTTAATTGTTAAAATTTTAATCCATCATTTTGTTTACATTTTGAATTTTTTAATACATAAATGGCAAAACTTGCGTGAGACGATCTCACGGATCGTATTTTGTGAGACGAGTTTCTTATTTTGGTCATCCATTAAAAAGTATTATTTTTTATGCTAAAAGTATTACTTTTTATTGTGAATATCAGTAGTGTTGACCCACCTCACAGATAAAATTCGTGAGACCGTCTCACAAGAGACCTACTCTACATACATTTATAGAAAACTCTTTTTTTTTAATATATTTTCTCAGTCTACTCAACACTAAAATCGATTAATTTTATGATAATATTTTTACGTAAATTATTATATTAAATATTTTAAAAAATGTCGAATCAGACAATTTTTTAAATTTATTTTAATTGAATGTTTTAACAAGTGTCAGGGCCTAAAAATAGCCACGCTTAACACATAACAATGGGAGAGGTGGGCGTGTTGGATTCTTGGCTACCCGGCCCCACTATTTGTCCAGTTGGCCCTTTTTCATTTGGGAAATTTGTGTGAGCTTTATTTCCACGTTTATATTTTTTTATTTCTCAATATAAACAAATACCATAATGTTTTCTATTTTTATTTTTTTTAAAAAAATATTATGTCAAATTATACATAAATTAATACTTATTTTCAAAGTTAATCTATTATTATTATTATTAGTATATATATATAACATATTCCAATATATTATCAACCTTAATCATTATTCATATAAAAAAATAAATAATATTACTTTAGAAAAGTTTTCGGGAGGTTAAAAATATAAACTAAATACGCATCAACTTAGAAAATTATACGGAACAATATTTTTTTTAATTCACCAAAATCGTATCTCAAATCCTTTCTAGAAATATTAAAATCAAACAAAAGCGAAAATTTTCAGAAGTTTTTATATGTATAAGTGAAACTGAACATGTTTGATAATATATCAAGTCTAAGTTTGATTCTAAAATTGATAACATAACATAAGAATATTAAAATTTATCATTTATATGATTTTGATATTTATGCTAAATTGTACATTAAATTGAAAAGTTTAAGGAAATTAAAATTTAATGGTAAAAATTTTAAAAATAAAATGTGTTTAGTTTCTACGTTAATCGTCGCTGCGCTGTATCGTCTAGGTCACCTCCATTCCACGTCTGGCCAACCCACACTCACACATGTTGCTCTTGGGAAACTGGACCACAAACAATCACTCTCACGCTACAGCGCGTGTCTTCCAACTTCCTACAAAAGGTTAATTAAAAATCTCATTCCGATGACATGGGACACG
The DNA here is from genome assembly GCF_025594145.1 of Primulina tabacum. Taxonomy (NCBI): domain Eukaryota; kingdom Viridiplantae; phylum Streptophyta; class Magnoliopsida; order Lamiales; family Gesneriaceae; genus Primulina; species Primulina tabacum. The sequence continues at coordinate 47,785,759 of NC_134553.1, read as the reverse complement.
GTGGCCTCCTACCAACAATCCCAAAGAAATACCAATCCCATCTCTTTGAGCTCCACGTTACCACTTATTTCACTGGCAACTGGCACCCACCCCACCATCCCTTCCCTTCCCTTCCCTTCCCTCAAATCAAGACTCAACCCTCGTGTTTTTGTTTTTTTTTTAAGTAAAGGAACCCTTTTTCTTTCTGGGATTTGACTGATTTGTGCGTGGGATGGAGGGGGTGAGTAGCAGTAGTAGTACTACTACTACTGGTGGTTGTGTGACCTCGCAGTTTGTGATGAAGACTTATCAGATGGTGAATGATGCGTCGACTAATGCTTTCATCACATGGGGAAGTGGGAATAACAGCTTCATCGTTCTGGAGCCATTGGATTTCTCGCGGAAGATTCTGCCCGTGTATTTCAAGCACAGCAATTTCGCTAGTTTCGTGCGTCAGCTCAATACATATGTGAGTTCAGTGATTCAGGAGCTTCGGTTTACTTCTATGTTGATGTGGGTTTGTTGGATTTTCATTTGTTCATCTGTGTATGATTGTGGGATTTTTATTTGCTTTGGCTTTGTTTTTCTGATGTGTTCTGATATTGGGTACTCCAGAAACTAATCGAAATATATATATAATCTAAAGTTATTATTGTGGAGCGGTTTATTTGCTAGTAAACAATCTTTGACTGAGAAACATTAGTTAGCTGCGATTTTTTTTTTCGACTTTTCACAAGGCAAGTTTTATTTTTGGGTACGCCAATAACTTGGCCCACACCTATTTGCATCGTATTACCATTTGTGTTATCGGAGTTGGTGCAGCTTAACAAAATAATGGTTCTTTGGTCAGATAGTCTACCTGAAGCAGTGAATTGAGAAGATTTGGCATTTTTTGCCATCTTTAGTCCATGTTCCACCTTGAGTACAAGATGATTTTGAAAGAGAAGTCAGAAAATATACAAGTTGGGCATAAACAGGCAGAAAATATATCAAAATAAGTATGTCTTTTGTAGTCTTTGTTTTGATTGTCAGGGGAACTAGTTTGATTATAACGAAAGTTTATAGAATGTACTGCCCATTTTGTGAAGATTAACAAGAAAAAAAATGATTATATTCTCCCGTCTTCTCTAAGCTAGAACTATCTGACTATGGTCTTCTCTTCTCCTTCTACTTCTGATTTTCCCATCTGATCCTTTTAATTCCTTGATATGAACATTTCAATCTGTCTATATGTGTTGTAATAGACTTGATACGAATTGAACCATGAAAACTAGAACTATAAAGGCTCGACTGAAAGCTTCTATAGTAGAACTAATTTGAGAGGGATTTGACACCTTTTTTTTCCATCCATCCAACATGTATGTTTCTTGATTTGCGCTAATTATATTGGTTGGTTTGAGTGATTTAATTAAAGGGCTTCTTCATTTCATGCAGTTAGCTTCTCGGTCATGTGTTACTCACTATTTTTTTTATATTTAGATATAGCACGTTGAATTGTGTTGCTTGTCGCGGCTGATTTTGTGCTGGGTAAATGGTTAATAAAATGGGGAGCTTTCCTCTAAAAGTGTTCGGGTCATAGGTATTTCTAGAGCTTCTGAGAAACAGCACATTTTTGTCGTATCACACGGCGCAGTTATGCTGAATCATATGTGGCCACACTTCTTTTGGCTGTACCTGTTTGGATTACTTACCATAGCTTTAAGCTCTCTAATTTTTGCAATTCTTTTTATCCAATACTATGACAATTATCCTAATTGCTTTTTGAATTTACTAAAAATTGTGGTGGGTGTTTCTTTTTCCCCTTTGCTCACTCGTGTCCAACTCAAATCTGGTTTGCATGTGATTGACTGATTAAAAGATACGATTTCTACGTGAATAATACACAGGGGCTCCAATCAGATGTATCGATTTATCCTAGTGTGATGTATGTTTCTTTCTTTCTTTTTCTTTCTTTTTTTTTTCTGGCTTTTATAATCATGTGTATTGACTACTTTTCCTTTGATGTAGAGTTCACCGAGTATTTTTCTGTAAGTTGTGTTTAAATTTCGATCCTGGATACTTAATTTACAAGTTATTTTTATCCCACAGCTCAGTAGGACTCTGTTTGTATCGTTTGGATCGAAAAAGAATTTCCCTTTGAATTCACCTTTAATTTCCATCAGGGATTCAGAAAAGTCGATCCAGATCGGTGGGAGTTTGCAAATGAATGGTTCTTACGTGGCCAAAAGCAGATATTGAGCAACATTGTTCGGAAAAAGCATAGTACTAAAACTTGCACTTCTCATCACAAAATTGAAGATGGTGAATTTTGTGATGAGAAGGAGCTAGTTATGGAGATAGCAAAGCTGAGGCGAGAGCAAAAGAGTCTAGATCAAGAGCTTGAGAGGATGACTCGTAGGCTTGAGGCAACAGAGAAACGACCTAAAGAAATGGTGACTTTCTTATACAAAATTGTAGAAAACCCTGAGATTTTACCTCGGATGATGCTTGAGAAAGAAAGGACGATGCATCTATCGTATTGTGACAGCAAAAAGAAGCGAAAGCTGATGATGATGTCTTCTACAACTTCATCAAATTCTTCATCAGGAATGGCTATGTCGAGCTCGTCAATCGAGAGTGAAGAGGATCGAGAAGGCAACACTTACAAGGAAACAACACTAATTTCTTCCCCTGATGGAAATTCGAATGCCAATATTTACTGCCTATCTTCAACACAATTCGAGTTATCATCACCTGAATTGTTGCATCAGAAACAAAGTACAGGTGTGCCTGCAATCAGTCAAGAAAGCCCCAACCCTGCCAGTTTTACGAGCCCATCGATGCTAAGCTCGTGCAATGAAAATAGTGTTTTCGGGGCCGTTTCACCTCCTATAGATAACCTCATGGACTATAGTAACCTTGAAGGATTCAATGATGGTTATTTTGGGGAACTGTTGACTTGGGAGAATGATAGTGATACACTACCTCATCAATTCTCATTCTCGGAGAGTGGCCATTAGCAAGTATTGCAGTGTTTCATTGGGAATTAGACAATTTTTAGGCAATTCGGTTCTCATATATTCCTTTTGTAGCCGAATATTAAGTTCATTGTACGATAAGTCACGCTATATAGCTGCGCGCCTTTCGGATTATTTTTCATGCATGCATGCATATATGTAAGTATTTGTAATAAACGCCATGTCTGATTCCAACGCAACATTTGTTGGTTTTAGTGGGTTGGGAATCTACTATTGTTACATCAATTTTTCATAATTTATTTTGTTATTGATAACGAACAAAGTTATTACTGCGAAAATTACGGGGATCGATCTGTTCGGGGATCGAAAATTACGCGCATTAGTAGTTGGGCAATAATAGTAAAGATGCATCTTTCTGACCTTGGATTTTTTCATGCAACTTTCAACATCCTAGCCCAAGTCATGGAGCCCATTTTGTGGCCCAAATAAAAGGGAATATCGAAATTATTCCAATCATAGTCCACGGTAATATATAATAGTAATATTAAACATAGCAATGACTTTAAAATTGGTTCTTATTTTAATTTTTAAATTTTATGCTTTAAAAACTTATAAATTATTTTAAATATGTTTAATCAATCACCTTCTAGAGGTGACTTAACATTCTTTCCAACTTTTCAAAAAGTAAGTAAAAACGAAGTACACTATATATATATAATTTTATTTATTACAACATACGGGGGAGGGGAGATCGAATCCGAGAAGACGAGCCAACTAATCTGACGAATGAGATCAGTGGTCTACAAATCCGATCTCACACTATATCTTGTTTAATCAAATCATTTCTGTTATCCTATATTTACCCCCATACACTTGCTAAAATTTTTATCTATCTCAAGGCCACAATCATATATATACGCACACGTTAAACCTAAAGATTGGACTAGGCTAGAGCCAGGTGTAGTCCCTAAGGTAAGTTCGTCCATGCAGTGATTTTTTACACGTGTCACGTAACGTATTTGTATAATTTTTTAATAATTAATTTTATTTATATTTAAATGAAGATCGTAGCGTAATTATGAAAAAATAATGAGATGTTATATTAAATTTAAGAAAACAGAAAATACTCAGAAAAATAGTCCAAGGGATTACCTTCTACTTCAGAGATAAATGTTATATTCACTAAACTACAGATGTCTTGCACAAAAATATGATATTTTATTAATATATATAATTACAAAAACAAACAATGATACCAATTTTTTTGAGCCTATTAACAGCAAACTTAATAATCCATGCTTTAGATTTGAAACCATAAATTAATTGACTAGTCAATTATTATAAATGTTGGTGATGCCAATGCAATTACAGGTTAAAATATATATAAAGACCATATAACAACCCAATGAAGTGTACTCTATGCCAGTTTGTTTTCAGGACATAGACGAGTTGGTAAGGTTTAGGGTGACGTAAGTTGATATTCCTCTGTGATTCTCGTGTGAAACATATTTCTCACTGAAATATTGTGGGGTATGTTCTGAAGATCGGTATTTGTTGTTATCTTTCTCGAGTCTCTGCATATTTGTGCACATCTCTCGATTTATCTTCATATCTGAGTAACGAGACCTTTAATAAAGGGATTTGCCACCATCGCATCGCTGAACCTTTTGTATAAAGTTTACTTGCTACAAGGTGCAACTTTTCTATGCTATGTTTATTATATCAGTTAAAGAAATGCATATTTTTAATACGAATCTTACACCTAAGATGTAAAAATATTGTTTTTTTGCTACGAAAATTGCCAAGAAATAACTCCTCCTGTATAATTTTTTTGAGTAGGTCTCTTGTGAGACAATCTTACGAATCTTTATTTGTGAGACGGATCAATCCTACATATATTCACAATAAAAAATAATATTTTTAGCATAAAAAGTAATATTTTTTCATCGACTAACTCAAATAAGAGATCTGTCTCACAAAATAGACACGTGAGACCGTCTCACACAAGTTTTACCATATTTTTTTGTCTTCTAAAAATTACAATAAATTTATATTTCAAATTTCACTTTTCCCATAACCTAACATTGTAAATATAGATCAATTACTTATAATTCATCTGATATCATAAACTAAAATCTGACTTGAATAGTTTGAGATTCGATCATAAAAGAAATTTTTGTAAACACAAGTACTGCGAGATTATTAATATATTTTTTTAAAAAAAATTAGGTCAAAGTTGGCTGAATTCATTCGAAGTGTGGATGCACCTAAAAAATATCTTGACGAGTTACTTTCATTTTCTCATCCAAACAGGGAGCACACGTCGTGGATTAAGATGATGATAATTGAACGAGTGGAGCACGTAACAAGTTGATGATCTGCCAGGTCAGCTTGTCGGAAAGTCACCGGATAAAGCCAGTCATAGCGCGTGACTTTCTGGGGCAGGCGGTCACCGTATAGAAAGATTCTTAGTTTGAGTAGTCTTTAGTAAAAAATTGAGGGCCGGCTTAGCTGTCACTTGGAAGCATTATCGTGTTGCTGACCTAATCTATTTTGCCTTTATTCTCTTTATATTCCTTTTTTTTATTTACCTATTATTAATTTATTTATCCCAAATAAAAATATTATATTAAATATTTTATTTCCTCTCTTTTTTAAAACAAGAAAAATCTGATAACAAAATCTGATAAATATAATTACACACAAATCTCGAGAGAGATCAGACCAACTTTCTATCTATCGCTAATATATATAGGTCTACGATCTCATGAATCTTTATCTGTGATACATGTCAATCTTATCGATATTTACAATAAAAAGTAATATTTTTTCATGAATGACCCAAATAAAAGATATGTCTCACAAAATACGACTGGTGATATCGTATCACACAAATTTTTGTCTATATAAAATAGCAAGTGATTGAGAACATAGACCGACGTTAGCCCGATTTGTCTGATCCTAAATGAAAATTAAGTTGGTGAAAGTTCGAGTTTCCTCCCGATTCCTTAATATAAAAAAAAATAGATAGTAATAAAATCATGTGGGCTGAGGTACCAATCAACTGTCCACACTTGTCTTATATAATGGAATTGCAATAATCACTAACCCCACCAATAATGGAAATAATTTAATTTAAGACACCGTTTATCTCGATAAATTATAAAAATAATAAAATATGACTCGATCGACGATGAAATAAAAATTATCTATAATGCATGATTTTACGTATTGTGCTGCTTTGGAGGATTTGTGACACATAAATGATTTGGTGCTATGCTCGTATGGAAGGTATTGCAATGATTAGTCATTGATTATGATCAAGATAATCGTATTAGTAGGTTAATAATATCGAGATAAATAATCTGATATGTTAAAATAAATATATAAAAAATATAATATTTGATTTGATTGATAAATAATAGTTTGTTTGATTCGTTAAATTTGAAATAAAATGAGAAATTATTATTTTATCTTTTTAATAATTAATAAAATATTACGAGTAATATTATAATTTAAACTCAATGATTTGATTAATGTAACATAGATATTTAATGATTTTATTTATTTAAAACAAATAATTAGTAGAAGTATAAATAATATGATCAAATAAACATCCGAAGTGTACTAATATGATAAGATAAATTATTAAAATATTAATTATGTATAACTTCAAAGTGTGCCTTAGTGTACTAATTGTTGTAAGAATTACTACATTTTTATATTATAAGAATTCATGGGTTTTTATTAAAAATTTAAACTAGATTTTTTTATATATAAAAAACACAGTGATCCAAATAACCCATGTTGATTGTCTTACGTGCATGTGCCTAAACCTCGTTGCTGAAGGCAGTTAATGTCATATCCATGCTAATTAATATAAACAATATTCCCGATGGATATGAGCAAATAAAATTACCAATTTAAGCACAACATGTAATATTTCAAAAAGAGGGTTGATTGTCTCAATTACATTATCGAAATGTATCCAATAAGGGACTTAAAAGGGAAGATATAACGTGTTGGTGATTTAATAACAATAAATCATATGATTCAACCAAACATAATAACACGTCATAAATTTATGTTGAATTATATATATATATATATATATATATATATATATATATATATATATATATATATATATAGCAGTAAACACATATCAAAATTCATTGATTGATCTATAGCGAAAGTTATGGATATTACAAGACATATCAAAATTCATTGATTGATCTAGAGCGAATGTTATGGATATTACAAGACAATAAAGAGTCGATAATCTTATTCTTATATTAGATGAGAGTATTAGAGAAGTTCAAAATATGTGTACTATATATTATGTATTATTCTTTGTGCCTTGGGACCGTAGCCATATATATAACACGAGCAGTCTTCGACTCATCGTATAAAACTTAATTGCAAAAACTTGTGTGAGACGGTCTCACGGGTCGTATTTTGTGAGATGGATATCTTATTTGGATCATCAATGAAAGAATATCACTTTTTATGCTAAGATGATTACTTTTTATTGTGAATATCGGTTGGGTTAACCCGTCTCACAGATAAAGATTCGTGAGACCATCTCACAGGAGACACACTCAAACTTAATTATATTGAGTTCTACGTAGAAGGTGGACGATAACAATTTATTTAATATTTTGGAAACTCACAATTAATTAGATTGTCTGGTTGATTTGTTTATCGGACAATAAGTTCATATATAATTAATTAAATTATGTGAGCTCACAAAATATCGACGGAGTGTGAATAAAACATAGATGATTAGTGGAATATCAATTTTCGATTATCTGCAGCTTAATTCGATACTGGAATCAGTCGATTGAGGTTGACTCAATAGTGTGATGGTATTGCATTAATGGTTTTATGTATCAACGCACCAGTTGCTACATTGTATTATTGTCGAGGAATTGAAATGATAATCTCTATTAAATATAAAAAAGGGCATGAAATTTCGTATGCTGAATTGAATTAGTATTTTTACAACGTTTTAAAAAACCGAGTGTTTTGCCTTCACAACAGAAGTGTACGTAGAAGGAGATGCCGATGGAGTTGGGGAACAATGGAAGAAGAGTCCGAGCTTGCAAAGAGCATCCTACCATCTGGTAAAACAATCGGACTTAATTAGTAGTAATATCACAGCTATTAAAGTATGTTAATTGCAAGAATTATTTTGACATCAACTATGATTCAGAGTAGGTAGTGTAAAATTAATCCATCTTATATTCCAAACTCGTTTTAGATACAAACTTAATTCGCAAAATATATCGGAGTAGGTCTCTTGTGAGACGGTCTCACGAATATTTATCTGTGAGACGGGTCAACACTACCGATATTCACAATAAAAAGTAACACTCTTAGCATAAAAAATAATATTTTAATTAGTGGATATGATAAATAATAAGAGTGATAAAAATATAAAAATAAGGATAAATAATATAATGCGATAAATTATATGGTATTTGATATAATTTGAATGTGCATGATTATTTTTTATTTGGCCCAACAATACAAAATTTAAAATTGCGCTGATGAGGATACATTAGAAATTTTAACGAGATTTTAAATTATCACGTGAAAGAAGAGAAAACAGTAACTTTAGGATTATGACTGGACTTAAAAAGATCAACCAAACAAGTGATGATTATGATTGTTAATATTATGACTTCTAATCAAGTAAAGCAAAGGGTACCTTAAGTGTTGGGTTTTTTTTTATAATTAATGTAAAAAAATAATAATAATTTTTAAAAAAATTATTTGCAAAACTAATTTAATGCGCTTACAAAACGCGGACGCTCGTCTATATAGATATATTATTATTTATTATTATTTTATTATTATTATTAATATTATATTATTATTTTATTATTATTTTGTGATGTTACGTAAATTTAAGTTTATTATTATTATTATTATTATTATTTATTATAATTTTTAATTATTAATTTAATTCGAATGAAAAATATATAATATAAATATTTATAATATATATTAATTATTAAATATTTTGTATTATTTGGTTGGGTGATTGAAAAATTAGAGATATGAGAGGATTGAAAGAAAACGTACATAAAATCAATATTTTTAAAATATGAGAGGATTGAAAAAATATTTATTGTTTCATTTTAAATTGTTGTTCCATTTTAAAAATATGAGATGATTGAAAAATATTTTTTATTTTTAAATTATTATTTCAAGAAAACGTATATAAAATCAATTTATCAAAAGGATATTTTAGGAAGACCCATTTCGAATTCTCTCAAAATTATATAAACACATATTTCATAAAAAAAAATTAATTGTAAAACATATAATTATATATAATCGGTTTATTATTATTAATAGATTTATTAAATAAATCAATCTATAAAAATAAGAAGGCCAAAAGTGAAGGAAGCAAGCAATCATTAATAATTACTTGTATAATATATTAATATTGTATTTTTATGTTGTGATTAATATTTTATTTTAATGTTGTGATTGAAATTCAATTAATAATAAGAGCTTAAATAAAAAATAAACAATGTACATTTACAAATAGAATGAAAATATTGTAATTCAATGTAAGTTTTATCGATAATATATGCTAAAATTAAACATCTTATTGGTGTATTGATGAAAGACTACTATTTTTATTCTCCTTAATTTTCTCCCTTCAATCCTCTCATATCTCTAATTTTTCAATCACCAAACAAAATAATACAAAATATTTAATAATTAACATATATTATAAATACATATATTTTTCATTCGAATTAAATTAATAATAATAATAATAATAATAATAATAATAATAATAATAATATATTTATAAATATAATTTCACGCTGTTTGAGTTTTTATGTTGCGATTGAAATTAAATAAATAATAATAGCTTAAATAAAAAATAAACAATGTAAATTTAATAATAGAATGAAAATATTATAATACAGAGTAAGTTTCATGGATATTATACGTTAAAATTAAACCTCTTATTAGTGTATTGGTGAAAGACTATTATTTTTATTCTCCTTAATTTTCTCCCTTCAATCCTCTCATATCTTTTTAAATTTCTCATTTCAATTTTCTTGTATCTCTAATTTTTCAATCACCCAACCAAATAATACAAAATATTTAATAATTAATATATATTATAAATATTTATAGTTTATATTTTTCATTCGAATTAAATTAATAATAATAATAATAATATATTTTTATTAAATTAATTATTTAAAATAAATAATAATAATAATAATAATAATAATAAACTTACGTAACATCACAAAATAATAATATAATAATATTAAAAAATAATAATATAATAATAATATATCTACGTGGACGAGCGTCCGCGTTTTGGTCCACGTAAGCGAGCATCCGTGCTTACAAAGCACGGAAGCTCGTCCATGTGGAGCGTCCACGCTTTGTAATCGCAGATTAAATTAGTTTTGCAAATAATTTTTTTTTAAAATTATTTTTGAAATTAATTTTTTTTTACATTAATTATAAAAAAAACCCCTTAAGTGCTACATATGTGATAAATGAATGTTAAATTATTCGATAATAAATACCACATTCCAAAGAGATCCATAAAATAAGTTCAATATTAAAATGCATTATTCGTGTAATTATTCCGTAAATCAAATTTCTTTATTCTCAATACCTTCTTGATTTGTGCTTTGAGTTTAGGCAAAAAAATATGTGAGACGATCTTACGGGTGGTATTTTGTGAGACGGATCTTTTATTTGGGTCATCCATGAAAAAATATTATTTTTTATGCTAAGAGTGTTAATTTTTATTGTGAATATCGGTAGAGTTAACCCGTATCACAAAAAAAAACTCATGAGACCGTCTCACAGGAGACATACTCGAGAGTTTAATGGACAAAAATATTATGAAACCTTTTATTGGTCTTTAGATTAATTCCATGAATAATTATCCTTCTCAGATTCCAATATATGGAAAAAGATCTCCAATAAATTCATAGTTACCTTTGGAGATTTATTATAATAAATTGTTTCGAGTTTATTTTTCTTTGTGACTGAAATATAACATCTAGGTAATTTCAATTATCACTAAAAATATAGTTTTCCTCCTTCTGGTAATACCAATCATACAATACAATACAATAAAAAAAAAACTGAATGTTTTTTTATTTATATATTTATGCGTGTAAATTTAGCTATTTCTTTAAAAAAATTATATTATAACAATTTTTTAAAAATATTTTCAAAGTTTGTATACTTACATTTTTTTAATTTTAAAAATAAGGAAATGGAGGTACCAAACGTTTCTTTTAAAATTTTCTGAAATCCTAGTTTTTTTTAAAAAAAATATTTTGTTAACATTTTAAAAAGTCGTCTAAGATTACAAACAAAACGTACCCAATAATTGGCATGGCTTTATTTTATTCGGTAACAAAACGGGACATTTTAGTAAATCAACTATACTCCAGGGACCTTTCTGCGAGGCATAATAACTTCCGCAACTTCCTGCGATTTTCCTTAATATTGAGAACTCAATCTCCACCGTTCCTTCCAAATCGCGAAACCCTATGTCGCCCCCTATAAATTTCACGTTCAAACTGAAAAATTACGTTAGCAATTGAAAAAAAAAACAAATCAATCAAAGAGCGTGAATTCCTCTCTCTAATCTTCGTCCTCTCTTTTCCTAATATCCGGGTGTTTCTACTCCTTAATTGATGGGGGCGATGGCGAATGATTCAACGGCTTCGTATGTCGACTGGGAGGAGGTGATTGTTTCGAGCGAGAAGGGGCGGCGGGAGTTCCATTACTACCTCAAGCGCAACGATGGAGGGACGGATCTGGTGGTGGTAGGAAAAGAGAAGAGCGCCAGGCATATGTCATATTATTATGCGATGAAAAATAACAAGGCTTTGCTTTCGAATTTGAAGCGTTGCTCCATCTTGAAGCTGAGGTCGAGAAGAGAAGTTATTGATTGGATTGAGTCAATTCTTACAGGTAATTATCTCACTATGCCATGTTTTTTTGTACGGATTAATGAGAAAAACCGTTTTTCTTGTTCTCACGGTTCTTTCTGCGTTTCCGCTATTTATTGTGAAATTTGAATTCATAAATCGGGGTGGTAAATTTTTTAATCTTTTTCGGTGTTTTTGGGTTTCTCTAACTAGATCTGTATCGAGATCTGTGTTGAGGCCGTGTACGTGCGGGAGTTTTTAAAGCTGAAATCTCTTTGACTGGATGAATTTCGTTCAAATTCATATCGATCTGTAAATGAAATTCAGTAATAGCAGAAGCGATATTCTTGTTTTAAGTCGGTTTTGAAGCGTTATTCTTGTTCTGTGGGTGAACTATATTATTGAGGATAAAAATGTTTTTTTTTTAAAACATGGGGAGACTCACTTTTAAGATTTATGTATTTTGTAGATTTTTTTGGGTCCTCCATCATCCATCTCGTTCCGCGTAATTTTGCTCGAGATCTCAACTCGCTTTGGCGTATTTTGGCTGATGAAATTTTCAGATTTTTTTAATGTTAGAACGGTCTATGAGATTGGGTTCGAGTTTTAAATTTGCAATATTATTTTTACTCCTGGAAATCTTAATTTGTTTATCTTCTTATATGGAGCTCCTGACCCGGATATTTTTCTTTTGGGCATACTGGGATAGAATATGTCCAAAACTTCAAGGCCGAATGTTGGCAAAAAAATCATTTTCTTGTTTTAGAGGATACTTTTAGCTTTCTTAGAAGACAATTCAAGACCAACATCGCCGTTTCACAAATGCTTTTTTTCCAGATAGGTTTAATGTTAATCTGCAGTCAAATGTACTTTCACCGAGAATTATTTTGTTAATTGTGGTCGATTAGACGTTCATTGCATTTTTTAGGGTTCTTCAATTCTAGTTTTATATTCTCATTTTTTATTGCTTCTGCTAGGGATGTTTGGCTTTAAACAACTCTTTTGATTTATATGGCTCGAGGAATAGTTGATTACATATTCAGCTTATGATGTTTACATGGTTCTTTTTAGGAAAACTACAGGCTTTTGATGTATTATAACGTTTGATGGTGGTTTTAGATGAGATTCATATGAAATTTTTGCTAACTTCGGTCACTTTTCTCATCTATCTTAGGATCTGTACGATTTATTGATATCTATGATTTTTTTGCTATTTTAGATACCACTGTTGGCTTTTCTTATCACGCTGTCAATAGTTTTAATCATGCTTCCATACCTTAGTGTTGACGTGGATGGTGTTCTCTGTTTTCTTATGATTCCGGTTTCAGGTGAGCAAGCTGATGGTTTCTTTGGGCGGTTTGGAGATGACCTGGAAAGCAAATTGGACCTTGACAATATTAAGGTTAGAAAGGATGTTCTCTTCTTTATTTTCTTCAGATTCAGTTACTTTATCCTGTATTATACCCAGACGAATAATGCATTTTATATTACATTTCTTGTTCTGAAATATTTGTAGGATGCCCAAACACAAAGTTTGTGTCGGTATAAGACTGAGTTCACGTGGATAGGTTCCCCATGGACTTGTCGGAAAAGACGGAGGCATTATGAAGCATTCTGTCGCAATGGTGTCGTAATTTCTGTGAGTTTCTATCAGTGCTAATCCTCTTAATTGGTTTCTTTGTAGTTTTTGGGTTAAAATTATTTTATCTGTGCTTTTTTTTTTACTGGTTTAATGTTTCTGTAAATTGCAGGTTCAAGACTTTGTGTATGTATTGGCAGAAGAAGGCAAACGACTTGTTGCTTACTTGGATGATATGTATGAAGACCCTCGAGGCAACAAAATGGTTGTGGTACGATGGTTTCACCGAATTGATGAGGTTGGTTTTGTTTTGCCTCGTAATTATAATGACAGAGAGATTTTCTTTTCTCTTTGTCTTCAAGATCTCAGTGTTGAATGCGTAGATGGACATGCAACGGTCCTCAGTCCAGAACATTATGAGAAATTTATGAGCAAAGATTCGCACATTGTGTTGGAGCCTTTTGTGTGTTATAGACAGTTCGATAACGATGATGTAAAGCCATTTGATGTAACATTCGTTAAAGGCTATTGGAAACAGAAACTGTTGAAGGAAATGTCTTCTCCTTCAGTACTTGAGCCAATTGACGAGGATGGGGAAGTAAAATTCTCTCTTGGCGACGATGCTGTTGGTTGGAGACCCAACAAGAGAATTCGCTGGTCTAAAGAGAGTGAAATATTCTCGAACCCTTCTAACAAAAGAGAGCATGTTGAAAATATAAAAGTTTGCTCGGGAGCTTCTGCTGATCATAAAGGAAACTTGAATATTGGCTTTCGGAAAGAAGGTTGCTCCCATGAATCTTTGTCCAAGCTAGGTGATGCTATGCTATCAAATTGTGGGCAATACTTGACTGTTGGCTCTCGAGTTGAATTGCTCTCTCAGGATAGTGGCATCAGGGGTTGTTGGTTCAGGGCATTGATCATCAAGAAGCACAAAGATAAGGTGAAACTGCAATATCAAGATGTCAAGGATTCAATTGATGACACAAAAAATCTTGAGGTGGATGTAATGTTATTTTCTCTCGATTTATTGTGAATACATAGTTTCCTTGTTTATTTTATTTTCTCATGTTGTGTTTTTTCATTTTGTAGGAGTGGATCTTGGCGTCTCGACTGGCTATACCTGACGCTTTAGGTATCCGGATATCTGGAAGGGCAATTATTCGGCCGACACCGTTGTCTGATGAGAGAAGAGGTTCCTGTGTGGTAAATGTTGGAAGCGTTGTTGATGCTTGGTGGCATGATGGATGGTGGGAAGGAATTGTTGTCAAGAACAACTCCGTAAATAAGGTTCATGTTTATTTCCCAGGTGCGTATCTTTATGTTGAATTTCTGAATTCGTTCTCTCTCTCGCATTTAGTACTTCAGATCATTCTTCTTGGATTTAACTGTTGAATAAATCCTGATTAATTTGCAGGTGAAAAGAAAGAGCAGTTTTTTAGTGTTTCCGACTTGAGGCGGTCACAAGAATGGATTGGTAATGGGTGGAAAAACATCAAGAACAGGCCAGAGATCATCTCAACATTGCTCGAGCAAGAAACACTGTTAAGTACAAACAAAGACGCTGACGTAAAACTGGAGGCTGGTTCATTTGGTAAAGGCCATTTTAGTCTTCCGGTGGATACCAATGATCTACCTAATAAGGTTTCAAAAATTTGTGGCCCTACAGCGATCTATGATATCAAGGTGCCAAATGATTTGGAAACTATACGAGATCTCTCAAAAGATCTTTTGCTTACTCACTTGAGATGGAAATCATCTGGTAAGAGAAGGCATAGCCGGAGCTCAGTTCATAAGTTGCGTTATGGTGCAAATTGTGATTACTCAGGAATGCAATCATTTGAGAAATCCTTTGTGAAGCCATCCTTGAAGTTCGATCCAGACAATTGCAAATATGCCAATGATTCTCATAATCCATCAGTTGTCTCCCCCATGACAAGCTTGGTTATGTCTAGATAAAGTTTTCGAAATCTGGTTACTCCGTTAGTCTTTCGTATCTCATCCATCTGTACATCCGCACTAGTGTTTTTAGATTTTCGTTTCTTGACATTGTAATGGAAATTGCTTAGGGTAGGAAGGTGAGGTGATGAACCAAGTCACCCCATTTGTTTACAGTAGCTGGTGATCTTGGCTGGAGCAGCAGTTTTTGGAGTAGCTCTTAGGTGATTTCATGTTTAGCTTGAAAGTCTCTAGGATTGTATATATTAATGTCTGTGAACATCCATGTTTTTGTTTTGTTTTACTGGTGAGTGGCTCACATGTATGGCTAAACTGATTTTTTTAGTACTGTGGTTTGTTCATAAGTTTGCTCCTGTTCAAAAATTGGACTTTGAAGCATGTCTGGTTATTTATGCACAGATCAGCAAATTGGCGTATCTCATTGGTTGTTCGTTTGATTCTTTCAATTTAAATTTGACTGAATATCACGTAATATTGGGTGCCAAAAAGATAATTCGTGGACCGGTTTTAAAAAAACCCAAAAATTTACGTTTAACTAATATTAATACTGAGTTTATCTAGGTCTATACGAATAGGTACAATAATTCTGTTGGAAACGATAATAAATAAAACAAGGGCTGCTGTTTTGGCTTGCTTTGCCAAAATGTCAATGTTCACACATCTAGAGGTTTTTGTTCAAACTAGCTTTTGTCATCTAGCAACCTAGAGACGACGTGTATGGAATAGTCATATTTATTTATTTGTTTTAAATGTATTCTCGGTGTATTTCATGGTTGCACTATCTATCCTTGTTGATTAATGAATCACCTATAAAAATAACTACATGTGTACCTTATTATATAAATTTCATTGATAATAAATAAATACCACCTTACACTTTTGAAGCAACTATTTTGATTCGTCGTCGTCGTTTTTTTTTCAATTTTTATTAAAATATGTTATAGGATAAGTTAGTTTATAGAATGGAAGTATATATATATGGCCTACTATAACACTAATCCTGTCTGGATTGATCCAAACCAGTCAGTCTAGCAATTGAGAGTTTTAGTCTTGGAAGCAAATTTAATAAAATAGTTGTATGTCAAGCAAGTCCAAATTGAGGGGCCTGCTTCCTTCCACAAATTGTAATTAAATCATCTTTGTCAACTTCGAACTTTCCAATTTTTTGACATTCTTTGTTATCTTTCATATATCTCCATTTTCTACAACACAGAGAAAGCATTTACTTTGAAGTTTCGCCGTAAAAAATCTGTCGAGTTTATCCCTATCGAGCTATGTAACAATAATAGTCCCTTGTCACTTTGCTGGGCAAATTGCGTGTCAAATCCTTTTCATATATGCTGGACTGCCAAAAGTCTTGAATGTTCATTAGTTGCTGCTGAAGTTTGACAATGTTTGGATGGCGGAAAAATGAGCTTTCTCCCGTCGCTGTGTTAGATGGCGTGGCGCATTCTCCACAAACTACCACTACCAGTACCCTTGCAGCTATTGAATCATTAGCCGTACCACTTGTGAGTATTTTCGTTCTTGTTTTCGAGGTATTTGTCAAATGATTCATCACCATCTGATCAAGTTTTCTGATCCACTCTTGGTCGGATATGTCAAAATATTGGTTGTGGCTTGAAAGTAGGTTCAAGAAGTGGTGTTCTTTGTCCATTTCCAGTGCGAAAGGTGCCAACAGAAGGTGGCTAAAATCATGTCCAAAATGGATGGCAAGTATTCTTTTTTTTTTTAAAAAAAAAAACTTGTACATCGATAGTTCAATACAAGACTCTGCTCATAAATTCATCGGCCATTTTCCCCATCAAGTCATGTTGGAGATTTTGAAATTTAAATTTGCCCAAATTGATTATGGCTGACTTGTATTTCTTGAAATCCTAAAATTCACCATTATTGGTTGGAATTCACTTCCAAGTTCCGGCCAGTAGGATGCCCTTTTGCAATAATAACGAGTGTGGCCGTAGTGACCACTTTGTGATTAGTTTTTAAGATGTCGTATGGAGCAAAAGCCTCATTTGAACCCCATTTAATCGTTCGTCCATCTTGGTAATTAAATCTATTGCTCAAGTTCGAAGTCTAATTGTCAAAAATATCATTTTAAATTGATAATTGGTAGAATGCTATTTTAAAACGTGATTCGAATTTGTCTAAATTGGGTGAGATTTATATGAATTTCAAATTCATGGATTTGAATTAGTTTTATTGTCAAATTTTAAATTCACACTTTAATTTTTTACACATTAGTAATTATAAAGTAGAATAAATTTTAAATGACATCATTATTAACATAAACACTATATAAACATGTAAAATGTGGATTTGAAGTATTTACTTCTTTATACAACAAAAATACATTTGAAATTCATATAATTAAAATTGATCAATCTAAACACAATCTACATTAAATACTTGCAAAATTGAAAAGATTTAATGAGATTTGGGCCGGTCGACATTTCAAAATTTATAAAATATCATTTTTCGAGAAATACATACAATTAGTTCAGACATGTTTTATCGTATATTTGAGAAAGTTATTTAAAACCAATTAAAACATTTTTAATTTATTATAATATAACAACTTTGTATCAATTTTTTAATGAAATATATTATTTTCATTATTAAAATTTATTTAATTAAAATATCTATTTTTATACATAAATATTTTTTTATGTAAAAATAATATTATATTTAACCATCAATCTTTCTTAATTCAAATTTATTTATTTATTTTTACTAAACACCAAGATGAGATTCTACTTCAATTGATTTAGGAATAGGTCTTTTGTGATATGGACTCACGAATCTTTATCTGTGAGACGAGTCAACTCTACCAGTATTCACAATAAAAAGTAATACTCTTAGCATTAAAAGTAATATTTTTTCATAGATGACCCAAATAAGAGAACCGTCTCATAAAATACGACTCGTAATACCGTCTCAAATAAGTTTTTGCCTTGATTTAGAAGTTCTGTCCTAATTCCAACTCTAAATCCGAATCCAAAGCCATTTTTCACTATCCCCCAAGCATAAGCACGTTAAATGTATGTGACATTCTAATTTAAATTTCTCATTTTTCAGCAGATATTCAATATTTGGTTATTAATGTTTTGGAGAAGAAGGTGACACTCGTGTGTACTTACTCAGCTGCTGCCAAAGATATAGCTAAATCTTCCCAGAATTCTTGGACGAGGCTCTTTCGTTATTCGTGTACTAGTTAATATGTATTTATGTGTGTATATATGTATACAGATATATATTTATATTTAATTTATGTATATTCACCTTTGTTATATATAAATTGTGTGTGCCAACATCGAGCATTATCAAGGGATGGGCGAGGGTCGGGTTTTCGGGTTCGGCCCGACAACGGATAGTAAATTTTACTACCCGACACCAATCCGATCATGTCGATCGGGTACCCGAAATTTTCGTGTATTTTCGGGTACCCGAAAAAAAAACATTTTTTTAAATTTTTTTTTGAAAAAATATATGTATTTTTCACATTTCACAAAAAATCATGTCATTATATCGAGTTATGGCTAGTCATTATATCATATTATGGCTAGTAAATTAAAAAAATCATGTATTTTTCACATTTAACAAACCCATAAAAAAAGTAAAAAAAAAAACAAAAAAATTAGGGAACCCGATACCTGATCGAGTATCGGTCAAATTACCCGAACCCGATAATGTCGGGTACCCGACAAACCCGATTTTTATTAAAAACACCGATCCGATCGGGTCGGATCGGGTACCCGATACCCGAGAATAAATGCCAACCCCTAATTAACAATGATATATTATCTTCGTCTGAAATATACATGTTACATATTTTTTTCATTTGTCCGAAATATATCGAAGACGTTTATATATTTAATAATCTTTTTTATTAATGTAACACATTATTTTTAATAACTTTCTAAATGTTTGCTTTCGAAATTAATTTTTAACTTTAAAAAAAAAAATTTTTAACTTTATTTTTCGAAAATAGCGGAAATAAACAGGGTGATAACTGCTACGTAGCACTTTTTGTAATGGAGGAAATTTGAGGGGGTCTTATGTGAATTATGATCAAACGTTAAGGGGCATAATATAATTATCTACACCTTGGGGGATTCAGGCCAAATTTCAGCATAAATGCTTGAAATTACGGTATATCGTCATTATGTACTTCGTTGCAAGTGCCTAGAAATACCAAATCGACTGATCTGGGGAAACCCTAACCCTACCTTTAATCCATTTTTCAACTGTGATTTTCTGACCTTTGTACCCAATGGCTACCGATTCCGAACCCACACGTCGCAAGCACCACCGGTCCTCCTCCCCCGACAATGCCGACGAGCACTCAAAGCGCCGCAAGCACCGCCATCATCGCCACCGCCACCACCGCCACAAGAGCAAGCAAGACAACGAGGAAGTACCGAATGATGAACTGGTAGTAGGAAGAATTGAAAATGATGAAGTCGAAGATAGGAAATTGGGAAATAGTGAGGATGAGAGCGGTGCTGTCGGTGATGTCGTCGTATCGAACGGATTTCGATTTATCGGGGTGGATTACGAAATGGAGGAAGGGGAGATTGTGGAGGATGACGATTTAGGTAGTTACGTTCATGGTGAGTTTGAGAAGTCGAAGAAGAATTTGGATTCCGACTTGGAGTCAGGAGAAATAAAAACTCTTCAGGACAACGATTCTAACCTGGTGTGTTCTGATTCTCCCCGCTTTTATATCAAATTGTTAAAAATTCTTTTTAGAATTATGTGATTTTGGATTTTTATTCTGTTCAAGGAAATGTCGTAAAACCATCCATAAAGGTCTTACTCTTCAAATGACTACACATGTTGCTAGCGGTTCGGGGTTCCTCGTGAATAAAATGTTACACAACACGTTATCTGATTAAATACATGGAACATGCAATCTTAATTTCTTAGAGTTCTTAGCTGAATCGTGTTGTTTGTTAGTTACACTCACTTTCCCAAACAAAATCTGTAATTTATTATTATTCTGGGGCCACGTGAGATTTTATGTACCGTTTGTCATATAAGAAATTTATTTGGGAACTTTTTCAGATAATTCTGAAATTGGACTACTTGCCTCTCAGTCCTTCGAGTAGCTCTGATAGATTAACGCCGTGTTTTTTTAGTGGCACCTCGAACTGCAAGTGAAATGATGAGCCTTCTTGCGGATATTTTAGTTCCATTAGAAAGTTCCACCATTATCAGTAGGTAACTCAGACACTGTTTTTTGCTGCAAGAAAAGTTGCCACAATATTTGAAGGTTCTGGTAGACTGAACTGACGATGGCTTTCAGTTAATCTGTTAGACTCGGTTCCGTGATTAGAAGTTTCTGCATATATTTTTTCAGTTACATGGATGTCATTATGATTTTAATGGTATTTCAGAATTCTTCTTTACAGGAAGTTAGCGAAGACAATGTGAAAAGTGTAGAGAAAAATTCAAGGAAACTCGATAAAGACGGCGAGGATAGGAAAGCAATTGGTGATCCGGATGAGGACAGAGCATTTAGTCTGGATGATCTAGGAAACAAGCATTATTCACTCAAAAATCACGAAGATGTGCATATGGTTCTTAGTGTGGATGGTAAGAGGACTAGAAAATTGGACCATATGGTTTATCCAAGTGATCAGAGGAAAAGTTTGTCATCTGTGAAAAGGCACAGAGTTGTTTCTTCCTTTCACTCTCATGAAGAGTATCTGAATGGGAGTTCTCCTAGAAGCTTGTCGAAGTCGCCTGTAAGAACTAGGGAAAGGTCTCGGTCCCGAAGTATTTTGCGCGAGCCTTTAATTGTGGAAGACACTTATCTTGCAGAGGTAAATCGCAGGAATAATCCTGGCGATGAAAGGGTGATTGCCCCCGACAGAAACAATAGTGATAGTGGCTGGGATGGAATGAGGCTGAAAGATATAAAACACCATTCTAGCAGCTATTTTGAAGGAACAGAAAGGTCTTATAAGAGAGATGGGCATGAGAAACACAGGAAGGGAAGCAGGGAGAGGGACTCAGTTAAGGATAAGGATAGAACCAGGGAGACTGAACGGGAGAAGGAGAGAGAGTGGGAGAGAGAAAGGGAAAGGGAAAGGGAAAGGACCAGAAATCGTGATAGAGCTAGGGAGAGGGAGAGGGAGAGGGGAAGGAACAGGGACAGGGAGAGAAAGGGAGAGGGGAGGAACAAGGATACTGATCGAGGTAGAACAACAGATAGAGATGGTGGCAGGCCTAGAAGCAGAGATGTTGATAAGGATAACGAGACTGATAGATTCAGAAGGCGTCAGATGTATGATGATGAGGTTAGTTTCAGAGATAGGGACGATGATTCCATGCATAGAAGGAATGTTGAAGATCATTCTAGAGAGAGATCAAAGAAAAGTTATTTGGAGAACACGGGCACCAACAGTAATTCAGCGGAGAAGGATGGCAAGAATTATAAGAGGTACATTTGTCCTTTGAACAATATTAAAATTTGAGGAGTTCTTGTTCTCTGATGGTTTGTTGTTGTTGGTATCAGGGAGGAGGATATACAAGAGGATTATCAAGATAAGATTGTGATGCAACTTGCTGAACAAGAAGAAGATGATCTTGATAGAATTAAGGAGGAAAGTAGGAGGCGCAAGCAAGCTATTCTCGAAAAATATAAAATTAAGAGCCCTAAAAAAAATGAACTGAAATCAGAAGAAACAGGTAAGATTGTCTTTTATCTTAAAAATTGGATTATACAGGCTGTGCCTTGCGCACGAAGTTTTTTGCCTACTCATAATGAATTTGTAATTTTTTTGTACCCATTTACGTTTATGAATTCTACAAAATCATGTCATTATTTTTGTAGTACAGAATTTAGTGTTGATGTCTTCTCATGTGATAAAGTGCACTGGAAATTCTTACTATTTGATATAATGGTATTGAAATTATAGGGCTTGTTTGGTTTGTTTTGGGAGCTTTGGAGAAATATTTTGTGGAAATAATTTCATTTTGTTATCATTTTAGAATTGGATACAATTATTTTAAATTATTAAAATTAGTATATTGTGGGTAAAAACATATGCTAATAAAAGCTTGTTGTTTTTATTGTTGTTTATACTTTTCTCACTGATATTGGTCCTGTTTGGTGCATTGTGAACAAGTTTGTGTTTATTTGTTTCTCCTGAAACAATAAGCAGGTACATATCCTATGTGGAGCATTTGCTTTTGTAGAATTGGAAAACAGAAGCAGAACGCAAAATGTTTGTAGGCTGTTGCTATTTGTTCTCCAAAATAAAAAGATTATTTGGTTCTTCAAATTTTACCAAGTCCACTCATTTGCTTATTCTATTAATCTGTTAATTTCACATTCCTTTTTTATTGTTTATTTTCATTAATAAGTTTAGTATCCAAACTATTTTTTCTATGTTCATATAATTTATAAATAATAATTTTCTCAAACATGTTATCAATTTATTTGAGATATGATTATTCTTATTTTTTTTTTCTATTTTTTATATTCTAATTAAATACTTATAGCCATAATTTTTACTGTTTTAATTGTTAAGATGAACGTGAGGCAAATGCGCAAGGATATAATTATGAATGAAATGATTATGAGCTGTTTAGATGTAGCACAAAGATAGAATTTTGAATGAAATGATTATGAGCTATTTAGATGTAGTCTCATAGAGTATAAGATTAAACAAAGATATCTAACATGATTTGGTAATGTGAAGAGAAGACGAAACACGTCCCCAATCCGACATATCCTAGATTGATAGTTTAATGGAATGAGTAGAAGGAGGGTAATCAATTGAAAACTTGGATAAAAGTGGTTAAGGTATATGTTGGAAAATCACTTAGTTTGGAGAACTAATATCCATGTGACCGACCCGCAATTAGCGGGAATGTGCTATGATGATGATGATGAATTTTTAATTTCATTATTAATTAATTTGTAATTTTAAAATATGGCAAGTAAAAAGTTGAATATTACTCAATTGTGCTAAAAACTTTTTTTAGACAGTACCTCCAAGTATGTATTTATTTTAGTCGGTATTAATAATTTTGACTCCTAAGCAAACACCTCTATGTCTTTTCGTAAATAAGTCTTATATCCAATAAGCAGAAAGAAACAAGTAATGGGAACAATTAGTGAATCTCGTTCCTAAATGGGCCCACTGATTATTTCATATCTTGTATTGATTTTCCCCTGTTGGCTAATACTTGCCTCATATGGCCAGTTAAGAAGCAAGATGGACAGTCTTCTGAACAAGTGGTATCTGCAGAAGTTGCAGCAGATAGTATTGACAATCAGGTGGAAGGCTCAGATCTTTTTGTCCCCGAGTCAAACTTTTCAGTTGGAAAATCACCTTTGCAAAATGGTCTTTCAGCCATTCAGAGGCCAGCTGGAATTGGAACCCGAACTGGTGGACTAGGTGAGGGTTCCCCTAAGGTGAGCTAACCACAATTCACCTTGATGAATTACATTTGTATTCTTGCAATCTGCAATGATAAATTGTCTTTTTTTGGTAGGACAGAGTTGGATAAAGGATATTTTTCTGTACCTTCATAAGTTGACGTTATTTTATGATTTTTCCTAGTTTCTTCTTTGTGTTCTGATTTGATTTGTGGAGATGATTGAAATTATTTATAACACTGTGCAGAGTGAAAGGTCGGCGGATATGTTCTGTGATGATATATTTGGAGAGTCGCCTACTTTTGTTCGTAAAACGGTAGGTAATCATTCTGATGTGTGGATCTTTCATGTTATCTTTGACCTTTTAATTTCCTGTTAGAACAATCTGCATTTAAAATCCTATGAGTTCTCCGTTGCTTAATATATTTTAGTTCTCTATTCGTAAAACCCAGCATTTCCATTAGCTATGTCTACATTATAACATGCAGGAAATGTTCATGTTCTGTTTTAAAAAGTTAAGCTTTTCATGCTGGTTATTATTGATCACTTTAAGGTTAAGTAGTTAAGCTTTTTGCCAACATGCCAGTTTGCAATTGGCTCTAATGGAGTGTCACAATTCTATTAATAAAATTTTATTTGTGAACTAAACACTTCATCAGGGAAAAGCAGACAACGCGGCTATTGAAAAAAGTGAGCTTCATGACAATTGGGATGATGCAGAAGGATACTATGGTATGTGTCTAACCATCAATTTCGTAATCTGTTTTCAATGTGCTTCCTTTTGGATGTTGATTATAGCTCAAGTTGGACAGACCTATCTGTTCCTTTCTCCCTCTTGAAAGCATGTAGTATATACATAGGTGTCGGTACCCTGTGTTTCTAGATCTTTGAGGTGATAGCTTAATCGTGCCATCAACTGAAGAACAACAGAGAATGTTAAGTTTGATAAAAGTCTACATTCTGCCATTTTATTCTAATTTTCAAATTTTGTTTTATGTTTCTCACCTGGACTCCTTTCTTTCCCAACATTCAGGCTACCGTTTTGGAGAAATACTTGATGGTCGATACGAAATAATTGCTGCTCATGGGAGAGGCGTCTTTTCTACTGTTGTTCGAGCAAAGGATCTCAAAGCTAAATCCAGTGACCCTGAAGAAGTAGCAATTAAGATCATCCGCAATAACGAAACAATGTGGGTAAAATATCA
Organism: Primulina tabacum; assembly: GCF_025594145.1. Lineage (NCBI taxonomy): Eukaryota > Viridiplantae > Streptophyta > Magnoliopsida > Lamiales > Gesneriaceae > Primulina > Primulina tabacum. The sequence continues at coordinate 47,760,746 of NC_134553.1, read as the reverse complement.
AGTATTTCTTTTAATGCTGTAAATGTATGTTAACTGTGATTAAGTCCAAGTGTTGCCATGTAGGTATAAGGCAGGTATGGAAGAGTTGGTCATTCTTAAGAAGTTGGTCAAAGCAGACCCTGAGAACAAGCGCCACTGTGTTCGCTTTCTTTCCTCCTTCAAGTATCGAAATCATCTATGTTTAGTTTTTGAATCTCTGCATATGAACTTACGTGAGGTTCTTAAGAAATTTGGTCGTAATATTGGTCTGAAGCTTACTGCTGTGAGGACGTATGCAAAACAACTATTCATTGCGCTGAAACATCTGAAAAACTGCCGTGTTCTTCATTGTGATATCAAGCCAGATAACATGTTGGTATGATGCCAGTCATTTTTCAGTTCTCATAATTATTTCTGAGTTCTTTCTCTACCATAGCTAATCTTTTACATTTTCTTCCGTAGGTGAACGAAGCTAAAAATATATTGAAGCTATGTGACTTTGGAAATGCCATGTTTGCTGGTAAAAATGAAATCACCCCATACCTTGTCAGCCGTTTTTATCGCGCCCCTGAGATAAGTAGGTTTTACTTTTTCTTTCTTTCGACTTTATTTTTTCTCCTGTATCAGAATGTTTTTTGTGTCCTATTAGTTTATATTTTTCCTCTTCTATAGTTTTGGGTCTGCCTTATGATCACCCCATGGACATCTGGTCAATTGGTTGCTGTTTGTTTGAGCTCTACACTGGGAAAGTTTTATTTCCTGGTTCTACCAATAATGACATGCTTCGTCTTCACATGGAATTGAAAGGTCCATTTCCCAAAAGGATGCTTCGAAAGGTAAGAAATCCGTGTGCATGATTTGGCCTTGTGGTACCCCTCTATGATATTAGTGGTTATGATTTCAGCTATTTTGTGCAGGGAGCATTTGCTGACCAACACTTCGACCAGGATTTAAATTTTCTTGCCACGGAGGAGGACCCTGTCACAAAGAAGGTAGGCAGGCAGTTAATATTACTTTCATGTCTATAGATGTAGAAAGTTGAAATCCGGTCTCAAGTTAATTAGTATGCGACACTTTGGTTGAGCTTTGCGCTGTTGTTGTAGGGAATTAGGAGACTAATAGTAAACGTGAAGCCAAAAGATTTTGGCACACTGCTTCTGGGATCTCCTGGTGAGGATCCAAAAATGTTAGCTAATATTAAAGACCTCATGGAAAAAATTTTTGTGTTGGATCCAGACAAGAGGTTGAGTGTATCTCAAGCCTTGAGCCATCCTTTCATCACGGGCAAGTGAAACACTGATGCTGCTTCTGACTACGGAACTGGTGTTGCGTTAAATACTTGTACATTTTCGTGAGATCTCACTTAAATCAATTATCTAATGGTTGGACATTATTTGTCTTTGTTCTCTGTGCGGGAGCAAGAACTCAGGAGATTCACTCTGCATGGTAGAAGTTCTTAGAGACGATCTCGGGAAATGCATCTAACATGGAGTTCTTTCGTTGGATTGTTTACAGTGTCTATTGTAAGATAACCTGCCAAAGGCTTTTTTCCTCAGCGCCTGTACTAATTATTATTGGGGACAATTAAGAAAGTTTATAATGATTTTATATTTTTACTTGCATATTATTTGAATATTCTGGAACTGACCCCTGTGGTTGAATAGAATGTTGTTATTTACCTTGTTGAAGAGATAGTGGAACTATTGTCTTCATACACGTGCACACATCTTCTGTTATTACGGTCGTGGACTCGTGATGCATTACAGAATTTCCTTGGATAGTCGGGAAATGTTTTTTGAGGTTTCATCCCCCATATATATATATATATATATTTATTCCATGTCATCCTAGATATTCTGCTTAAGCAATGTTTTTTTTTTCAATCCATGATAATTACTTCCATGTGATAATTTCATTTTTATTTGATTTCTGTAATCTGCTGTAGAGTTTTTGGTTCCTGGAGATTCTGATGTAATCTTTCATTCAGGAAATCTACCTGTGCTATGAGGAAACCATTCAGTGATTTTAGATGCTAAAAAGACACTCTGAAGAAGGTACCTTGGTTTGTTAATTAGGAGTTTGTGTGTGGAACCTTTAACAATACATCAGTTGGTTCCAGAAGCTGCTTCATGTAACTATCGTTTGGTTTCTCAAATCATCAGTCACGATTTTATGTATTCTGCATTTGGATGGTTATTCCAGAGTTTTGTTCTTCTTTGTGTCACACGTGTTATTGTAGATATACCAATCGTCGAGAACAATTTCTCTTGGTGCTTTTCCTCATCAGTTCTTCTAACCGTGTCCAGAATATCTAAAGGCCATATTTTGGTCCTCAGTTCTCCTATTACGAGTATAGGCTACCCTTTAACATGGCTTGTTTTATTTTGGCTTTCCTTTGTTTTCTCCCTGGATAGTAGATGCATGGTTTTTGGCGCTGATTTTTAGAGCTACGACTATATATATGTACATGTATGTTTCTTTTGAGTTGCTATGCATCTGATCCATGGTTTGGTTGTTCTGGAGGATTCTATGCCCTGGACTAGGAGATGTTCAGATGCTGGTTCGAAGTGTAAAACTCTTTGGTGAGTAAACCATGTGACTTTGTTGACTTTATTTTCCTGAGCATTCATTGTCAAATGATATTGCACCAATTGGTTGTGACATGCATTTCTTTGTTGATAGAATTGAGCTCTCACATGTGCGTCCACAACTCTGGTAAGTACCTCCTGTATCTTGCATAGGGCTCCTCTAAATTGGCATGGTTACAGTAAAATGCTCATGTTTCTGCTAGTCGTTTGATGTATCTTCCAAATGCTTGTGGTAATGTCCAAAGAGGCTACCATTTGATTTGTCGGAACTTAGTTTTTATGGTTACTCCAAGAATGGCTCAATTTTTTTTGCTTTTGATGCAACAATGCTATCATCTAGTAGGTTCCTGTGTATTTTCGTGGAACATGTGATCTCTGCTGTCTTTTGGCCATATATATTGTGTGCCATTGGAGTACTTATCACTTGCCATTGGAGTACTCCTCACTTACCAGTACATCAACCTTTTTGGTTTATCCATGGTTTATTGACAATTGAAACTCTTAGAATATAATTGAACTTGTTTACGAGCATACTATGAATGAGGTTACTCTCTAAACTGCAGAACGGGTCCAATTGTAGGGTCGATCTTCTGAAATGAGTGACCATCCTTTAGTGATTCCTAAGCAACAAATTTGTGAATTTGGAAAAAACAAGTAATAAATTTTGCCATTCCTGATTTAATATTGTCGTAAACTGAATTTTGCAATTAATTTCTTAATTCAAGTCATAAAATGACTTAAACTTGTCAGGTGGAATTCAAAATTCAAATTGTCATCAGTACACCAATTGGGAAGCTTTTAAATTATAAATTTTTTTATTTTGTTGATAAAGTATTTCTCCCTCAAAAATTCATAAGTTCGTGTCTATAGTTTTTTATATTTGAAAATTTCTGCGCATACATTTTGTTTGACCCCTTCTCTTGTATCGATATTTTTCTTTTTTAGACATGTAAAAATTTGCACATATTTTCTGTGGTTTCCATATGTGGAAGAGAAGCAAATAGTGACGTAGAAAATTTGATGTAGACAAAAATTAATGTGGCACAATCGCACAAGCATTAAGATTAATTTTGAAACCTGTGAAGTCAAATGAATCGAATAGTTTAATTTATATATCATTTTTCATGTGCACTGGAAGCCCAAATGATGATTATTATGAAACAAGTTATTGTGAAGATATTTGTTGCTTTCAGTGAGTATGAAGTCGTCGTCATGTAGTACTTTGATGTTGAAGTGTAGATTAGTTTCTTCCAGGACCAGGTAAAAAACAAATCTGCTTGGTTTGCAAACTGTTGTTACTTGAACTGATTGCAGGGTTATTTTGGTCGTACACTGTTATATTGGTGCGTCTCATTTCATGAGAATAGCTGTTACTCGTAAATGATGCTTATTAGAAAAGGCGTGTGGAATTATTGTCATGTTACACAGATGTGTGTCATTTCACAATACTTGTACTCCGAAGGGACGACTGTCTGGCTCAGCTCTTAACATTCGGTGACTAGTTCCGCACAAGCCTCATAATGTGGTTATGAATGAAATCTTGACTTAAATCAGGTTTTACAAACTGTTTTTAGAAGAAGGGCGGGCCTCGTTGGTCTCGTAGATGGGATGTGTAATGTATTGTAATAATTATTACTCATCTACAAAAATGATTTTGTTACTTATAGAGTACAAGCTGATTACCATTAAGTAAAATAAATTGCATAAAATGTAAGAACTTTTACTACAAAGGAAGACCAAAAATCATACTACCTTTCCCTGCATAACCTTTTCTGGTTATTTCGTTCCCTGTACCAACTCTAGTGGCATGCTTCATTAGGTTTTCATGTCAAGTTAGGCCGTAAGGAGATTGGTAGTTTTAGATGATTTATGATATTGGTTTTGACAATTTCAGTTTTTATGTTGTATAACGAGTACCTTGACGTTTGATAATTTTCCTTGTCTGTGTTCTCTTCATGAAAATGGAAAGTTCTTAGATTCGTTCAACTTCCATATCCACCTGTTTCAAGTAAACGATCTGGTTTTATTTAATACAACCAATTTATTTTTGTTGTGTACTACATCATTACTAAACTTAAAATATATTCTCATTGTTGTTGATCTTTGATTTTATAAATAATCGATATGGGTGCCTGTCGTTTTCTGATCTTATATGTCTCATATGTTCTCGAAGTGTGAAATATCACTTTTATAATGAGAACCTGTTTATTTAGTGTGTGTGTGTCATGTCTCGTTTACATGGATTTCTCACCCTTCGGTGGCCATCACCATTTTGAAGAGTGATTTGATTTGATAATTCAACTTGACCAATGAAGGGTTATTATGGGTTCTTGATGTTGGCAGCATACTAAAACATTTTATACCGATGGCGTTTCTTGTTATGGCCCTTTCAACCACAGATATTGTACATGTAAGAAGATGGGAGAGAGTGTCTTGTTAGTGTTTTTACTTTTTATTGCTAACCATTTGGGAGCAATTCTTGGTGGTTCGTGAGTTCTTTAATGAAGTGGAGTTGCATACTTGACACCCTTCTATGTCGATTACGCAGAGCAGTACTAGTAGTTGGGAAGTGAGAGGGTTTTGTAGGATGGAAGATTTCTGTCGATGACTCCAATACACCGGTTTATCGACCTCGTGGAATGCTTTCACCACATTGTTTTTTGAGAATGCTTGATTTTTTTTAGAAGCCGATAAGATTTGTACTATGTTTGTTCGACCAGTCTTGGATAACACCATTATTCTACCCCGGAGTTCAATAATTCTTTCACAAGGTTGATGCAATATTCGGTAGGAGTACCATTTTAAAAAGAGAAATAAATTTTCTAAGTTACTGCCGAATAATACGATTTTAAAAAGAGAAATAAATTTCTTTTTTCTTCTTAGTATGATAGTTTAGCAGTGTTTAGACTATACTGATGGTGGCGGATTAGAGAATTTGCGGAGGAGTGAAACGAGCGGGGGGCGGTATAATGTATTTAGTGTGCAAAACATAGATGTGTAGAGATATTAAACTTAAGAACATTTTTATCGCAGCCTGCAAAGTAAGGTAATTGATTGAATATTTTACTATCTGTGTTTCAAAATACTATTTAATTGTTGATTTTTTATGGGAACGAACTCAGTCGAGAGTGCGACAAAGCAAGCATAGTAAGGTATTGTTTACAAATATTTGTCTACGTGGCAATCAATGTTGAAAGTTGGGAGAAGAGAGTATAATTGTATGTTAAATATTTTGGAGAGACGGACTGTTGTTTCTATTTGCTGTCCTAGTGATTCAGCTTGTGGACTCATCTAATATCGTAGTTTGGGAAATGTTGGAAGATATGTCAAGCAACCTCGCGAAGTTGAAAGTTCTGTATTATTAACTGGCGCATTTAATGATATAGGCACAAAAACAAAAACTGTTTTTTTTTTATTATTATTATTTGATTTTTCTTAGAATGCTTTTTCGTGTTTTCTAGATGGTGTTGAATTTTTTCTCAATCTAAGAGTGGAGTACTTTTATCTGGAGTACTTCTACATATTTTTAGATTTCTTGTCGAACTTGGATTTTTGCATGAAATTTCTCGGAAACTTCACGTTTTTAGAAAGGATTTGTTTTGCGCTCAATGTATTTGTGCACTTTAATTTTAGGGCCTTTCAAGTATGAATCCGAATATGAAAATAAGTTTGGAGGTACTGTAGTAAAGAAAAATTGATGATAACCAATAAAGTTGTTAAATCTGTAAGGAGTATAGGTTTTCAAAACTGGTCTCAATATTTGTCAATCCTAAAATTTTGATATTTTGGTGAGAAAAGCACGAGACGTAACAGACTGTCCTTTTATATATATATATATATATATATATATAAACATTTAAGAGATACATGTCTCGATTGTATTTGTGCGTATTTTTATGCCAATGTTGCTATTGGTCAATTTTAGTCAATCATGTGTTGTGCTTCATTATTTTTGTTTCTGTTAAGCGTAACTTGGGAAATTTCTTAGGTGTTCTTTTTATTTTGCTAATCAACTTTGAGTGAAGAAAAGTTGAATTTGGTAATTAAAATTTAGGCAGATGTCGTCTCGAGTCATTATCATGTACAAACAAATAGTTCAATTATCATTAAATTAATAAAAATAATCATATAAAATGTGTTCGATGTGGTCTTATTTAAGATAAAGTAATAATTTTTTTTAAATTAACAAAATTATTAACTTTTTGAAAACCCTTATATAAATCCACATACCTAAATATCATAAATGAACAACTATCCAACATTACAAATATATATAGGATAATTTAGCAAAATATGATTTTGTTTTTGAGCTGCGATAAAAATCGGTGAAGATGATTGTTTTTTCACACGATTAGTTTTAGAAACGCTTGTACTGACATTAACCATAAATTTTAATTGATTAATCAATTAAATATATAATATTATTTATTCATTAAAAACAAAGAATATATCACTCATTTCATTTATGTACAATGAATTTTAATTTTTATATTGATTAAGAATCGAATAAAGTACTCTTTAAAATAATAAGTTTTTTAATTTATCGATTACCTCTATGAATTAATAAATTTTCGAATTTCAAATATTAATAATTTATAGAGATTTTGCTATATTTAAGATGGGAGAACACACACACAGATATGTATAGTCTTGTTTCAGGTAGGAGAATTATCAGGACATAGTGCTTGAGTTATTATACAATTTGAAATATATAAGTTGAATTATGATCGTCTATAATTTTTTTATGAAACGACATAAACTGGATATTACATAAGTAGAATCCAAACTTCAGGTACTTGATTATGCAAAATAGTTGAAATGATAACTGATAAGTTAATTGATTCGTGTGGATTTCAATCAATAAATCGCCAATTTCATCCTTGTTAAAATCCTCGAGGTCTCGTTCCAATTAATCGTTCTTTATGACGTTAGAAATTTCATATATGCAGCTATCTCAAGTTATAGCTACTTTTGTATCATTCACGTTCCTAGACAACTAACACAATTTTGATATTGATATGAGCCGCTCAACAAACTCTGACTTTGTCCTAATTTTGTGATTGTTTTATTGTAATGCAAACTGGACACCAATTTTTTTTTTTTTTTTGAATTTTCTTTTATAAAACTCACTATCAGTGAACCTGTGCGCTTGAGCTTTTGTCGTGTAATTTTCGGTCTCCTAAAATTTTCACTATTGCTATATTTTGTCTTTATATGAGAGAAATTTCGCCCATTGATTCATTAACAATTTATTTTTATATATTCCATTTTTTTGGGTAGAAAAATAATTCACTCATCATAGATTTAGGATTATTTTGATAATTCAACTCTCACGATTAATTCTTTGATATATACCCATTCCTCGGCTCCACGAGAAAAATCCAAACTTTGACCCCCCGTAGTTGCTAGGTACCTTCGTCGACGACCGCGTAAGCCACATAATATTTGCATTCACATTATATATATATATATATATATGATATACTCTTGTTTTTTAAAAAATAAATAAATTACTTCGTTCGTAAGAAATGACCCCACGCGTCCTTCGGCATGTAATAATACGTGTATCATATATAAAACCTCCAAAATTTGTTTAAGCCGCAGTAGTCTTCTTCCCTTCGTCACTGGCAAAAGGTGCAAATCGGCGACTGCTTGTTTGTACTCTAATACCCTACTCGGCAACAGCTAAACACTCCAAGTTCTTGGAAAGAACAGTGTAGTTCTTGCTCAAGAAAAGTTATTACTTATGGGCATAAGAAGAAAGTTGGATTCTTTAATGAGAAAAGGTTTCAAGACTTCGGAATTCAAGGGGACTGTGAATTTAGCGAGTTCTAGATTGGCGGTGTTAAAGAACCAGCGCCAAGCTCGGGGCAACGTCGCACGTTCCGACGTCGTTGAATTCCTTAACCTCGGCTACCATGAAAGGGCTCTTCTAAGGGTAATATATTTATTTGTCGTCTACTATTTTAGTGAAATTACTGTTAATTTCTCGTGTTTTTCGTGCTCAAATTTTTAAAATACATTGAGTTGATAGATTTTTTTTCCATAGGCTTTTTTTAGAAATCTTGTGATTTTACAGGTAGTTTATGAAGTTAACCTACCATTACTGTACACTATCTCGCTCATGCTTGCAAATAGCATTATTTTTTTGTTGTCTTCCCATGCTCTTAATTATAGTTCGGTAACTTAATAGTTTATCGAATTGATCTTGTTTGTGTGACTTTTAAAGCCGTTTCTGCCTAATGCTCATTCAGCATCTACACTTGATTCTTGGATTCTTTTGGCTTTTGGGACGAGTGGTTTATGGATATCTTATAGTATTGTTCGTGTATTGGTATGCATGCATGCAGGTTGAGCAAGTGATCAAGGAGCAAAACATGTTGGATGTGTATATCCTGTTGGAAGGATACTGTCATTTGATGATTGAGAGAGTCAGCCTCTTTGAACAAGAAAAGTTTGTTTTCTTCTCTCATATGTTCTCTTTATTTCTTAATAGCAAATCCAGAATTTTGTTGCTAGAAATCAAATTTTCTTCCCCAAACCACAGTTCATATATCAAGTTTTGTCGTTTCATGCAGAGAATGTCCTGATGAACTTGTCGAAGCTGCATCAAGCTTGAGTTATGCTGCTTCAAGATGTGGTGATTTTCCAGAACTTCAACAAATTCGCAAGATTTTCGCCTCTCATTTTGGGAAGGATTTTGTGGCTCGGGCAGTTGAATTACGCAACAAGTGTGGTGTTAATCCCAAGGTACATATTTGCTAAATATATAGTAGATCTTTACCTAGATCTCTCTTTTCGATGGACCCTTAATTCAGAAGTTTGAGTTCTTTCTATATCGAGACCATTACTACCACTTTAGCATGATATATCTAATGACGATCTATGCTCAAAACTGTCAAACATGAGCCCACCTGTTTGAACCAATGATAATAATTGAATCCAGCATATATTAATCAATTTAAAATTATATTTAGTACCTAATTTGTTTGTTGCACAGATAATACAGAAGCTTTCTACAAAAATCCCAACCTTGGAGAGTAAAATGAAGGTGCTTCAAGATATTGCTACAGAAAACAACATTGTTATGCCAAATGAGACGAATGCTCCACCCATCGTACCGGTACGAAAATCTTCTAACCTTTCAGCTTAATCATTCGCTCTAAATTTTCACATGTAACATCTTTACAAACTCTGGGAAAATAGTTTTTTATCAACAACTAACTTTTTAAATTTTTTTAGTTTGTTCTATTAATTAAATTTTCAAAATTTGGTTGGTATATTAAGTTTTAATTTCAGACCATTTTAGTGAAATTAGTGATGTGATACTGAAATATGATGCTAACGACAATGAGAAATGACGTCGCCTAAATATTTGGACCAAAATAGATGAAAATTAGTATACCGAAACAAAATTTTAAGAATGTAATGGACCAAAACAAAACAAAAATCGAACAAATCAATGGATCAACATTTTTCTAAAACATTATACATTGCAGACTCCAGCAATTTTCTTTTCGTCTTGTTGCGTATCAATGCATGTCTCAAAAGTCTTTGAGTTCAAATCCCATATTTATGGGTAGCAGTCATATTAGATGTCCCAAAAAAAAAGGATCAATTCGAAAAACTTTAATTTGAATTTTCTGAATCTGTCACCTCATCAGGAAGAAGAAGATTCAAGAAAAGGAAATCAGCAAAATAACTCAACAAGGCATGATGATGTAGAAGAAGCAGTGGATTTCACAGAATCGCAAAAATTCAAGGTAAAATACAGAGATGTTGCTCATGCAGCACAAGCGGCCTTCGAATCCGCCGCATACGCCGCGGCTGCCGCCAGAGCGGCTGTGAAGCTCTCTCGATCTGAATCAACCGATCCTGACGACCCAGATCCCCCAAATCATCAGCCAAGAAAAATATCATCGGCCACATTTGATCCTAAGCGAGATGATGAAAAGGATTCATTAGAAGATGAACTGAAATTTGGAAAAGTTCACCCCGTTCAAAGCCATGATCGGGTTCCGGAAACTGAGAACAAAACAGGTTCCAAAAGTTCCTTGTCTGGAACAACTGCGGATTTAGCAGCTGACAACATTAAGGAAATGGAAACCTCGTCTGAAGAGGGAAATATTGATTCCAAACCACTGGAAAGAGAGGTAGTTTTTTATCAAAGTGACGATGAAAACGACGAATTTACTAAAGGGGGTGGCAATAATTCAACTGTAAAGTATTATCCTTTACTTGTCGGAGCTGAATTTAAAACCGAGCCCGATTTTGAGCTTCAAAATCTGTCAGCATTTGTGACAAGAAGCGAGAGTACTTCAGAACCTCTGAACATCAACCGGAGGCCGATTTCTGTGAGGACTAAATGGAGACAGTGAATGTGACAAAAGTTCACTTACGAGAGTTTACGACTGCGCGCTCAAGGTTGGAATATGAATATGTTAGTAATCATGGCGGATTGTTTTGTGTTTTGTGAGAATATCAAGGGTCCTTCACTTGAATCTATGAGTTCAAGTGATATTTAATGCGATAAGAATTGTGGTGTTACTAAATTTTTTGAGTTGTTTATATAAATAATAATATGTTTCTTTGATTGATTAAATTTGGGATAAAATGTCAATTTATCTTCTTTAATAGTTAATAAATATATATTTAAAACAAAATATAAATGTAATATTGCAAGATGAGATAACTAATAATCTCTATATTAATTCGCAACAAACATTTTATGAATTTAATTTTATATCTATACATATATATATATATATATATATTTTTATTGAATATGAAGTTTGATGCAATTATTAGAAAAAATGTAATGTGATTATTATATGAAGTTAAAATAAAATGCAAAGATGTATAAAAAGTACAAATAAAAAATAAAAATATTATTTGTTTTTTGAATGAGTAATTGTGGTATAAAATGATTAGAGTAAATATTTATCAAATGAGGAAAAATTGTCAAAATATTGTCTAAAAAATCGACATATTTTAGGATTTGATGTGTCTTGATATTGTAAGTTGCTTGTTTTTTTGTCTTTTTATCATATTTCGCTAGACAAAAACTTGTATAAGACGATTTCATGTGTCGTATTTTGTGAGATATAGCTATTATTTGGATCATCCATAAAAAATATTATTTTTTAATAAAAATATCGAGAAGATTGATCCGTTTCACAAATAAATATTCGTGAGATCATCTCACAAGATACCTACTCATTTCTCTAAAACATTGTAATAGCATCATAGCATTTCGTTTGTTGTGTCAACCATTGCTTGCCACCAGCCGCGTGTATCAAATTGAGAGATTTTTTCCCGACCTCAATTGTTGATTTTTTTTTTACCTTGAATATTATTTTAACAACTATATTTCCTTGTTACATGTTTCAAAGATACGACTATTTAATGACTTTTTGTATTTTTTATTAAAAAAAATTAACTCGAATCCAAACTTGATTCAATGAAGGCATATTGTTTTGCATTTGCTGCCAATTGGAAACAACTTACAATTCCGACCCTTAACTCTATATATCCCAAAAGATATGAATCTTAAAACATCGAAGTACACAATACAATTCCCATGGAGTTCCATGGGAATCTTAAACAAGAAATGCATGAAAAACATGGCTACTTGTGGTACTGAATTGGAGTGTGAAAATGATGTTTCCTATCATGAGCTGAGGCGGCAAGTCATGAAATTTATAGGTGAGGATGATGACGGTGTTGGTGAAATACTCGAAGCTCGGAAACAAAGCCCGAATCACAGGCCATCTCGTGTTTCACGAACAAGATGGTATAGTAATTGGGCTGGAAACCAGGAGAAACGTGCAGCACCTTCTTGGATAATTAACTTGTGGGGAGCTAGTAATCGAACGGGGGTTTTTATGCCACAGATCGTTCGCCCAAAACAGAAAACCGAATCAAGTATGTTTGTTCTTACATCATACAAAAAACTCTCTTCTGCCTACTGCTTATGTTTTGTTGATGGCTACTGCAGGAAGGATGAAGAATATCACAGGGGAAGAACATGCAACAGGGCCAAAAGTTCGGGGTAGTTATAGATTATTCTCACATTCAAGTTTAAAGATTCCCGAGTTGATATGGTTGTTAGAAGCGCAAGGTACAGCTTATAAGTATCATAACACCAAGGCGCAGTGCACGGGACGAGAAGAGGGGCGGGTATTATTGAACTGAAGCACCCTAAAAGGATAAGTTGAACTCAAAATATCTCAATGAACTTTAGCTAGATTATCATAGAATAACTATATAACCTATAATGGATATTCATCGTGGATTTATCATCTCTACATTGAAATTGGGCCATATGGTTTAAGGCACAAGCTTCATTGAAGACTGCGGTTACCTTGTGTCAAGACAAACGCAGAGCCTCAAATAGTCTTGAGCCAACTTAATCCCCGGATAAGAAACAGCAATTCTACAAAGGAAGCAGACAATTTCACATAGCAATAACTCCGTGGTTCCGTTGTGATCAAGAAGTTTTAAACAGAAAGATTTAACATACATACGTCAAATATGGTGAGAAGCACACAGGGAAAAGTTCATTCCCTGGGGCGTGCACACCACAAATAACTCAGGGCCCGGAGTCTCGACTTGTAATCGTTGATGGCAAGAAGGGCACGAGCAGCTTGACGGGTGGTCAAGATTCGCTGCAACTGTTGCAAAGTTTGCTGTCTCAAGAGGTCAGCCTGTCAAGTTACAAATACATAACCTCTTGATAAATTGGAAATACAGACACAAAATTTTAAATGCACTCGGGTTGTCCATGGATTGTGACGACGATCCATATAATCGTTGATTCATAATTGCTGCATCGTCGGAAAATCATATATAGGATAGATTAAATGTACCTGATGGAGGAAATTTTCGAGTTCGGCGAGTTTGCTCATTGCCATCGACATTTGTCCCATGTAATCCATAACATATCCGGAGTCGTGAGGAGTTGAGGAGACTGAGGATAATGTGTCGACAAGTGATTGTTGCAAAGCTTCCATTCCTTGGGACAGCGCATCCTCTGCTTGTTGAGAGGATTGCTGTAAACTTCGGATTCCCATCAATTGTTGTTCAGTTAATGGCTCAATTTGCCTTTCAGGTATCTATTCCAAAGACTGAACGGGTTAGAACAAATCAAGACTTGCCACTTTGTACGCACAACAGAACTATGGAGTTTTCTTGAGCATATTTTCCAACAATCCTAAACATCTGTTAAAAAGATTTTTTCAACTCATCCTAGCCTAGATTATTCGTACATAATACATAGAGCCTTCGTCGAATCTTCCATTACAAATCAAGGCAGATACAGCAGAGGGCAAAGAAGTGCAGATCTCCCCACATATTCATTCACGACCTTCATCAGAAAAGCGCGAACAAAATAAATAATATGCCAGACAGAAAGGAATCGTCAAATCACCTTGAGAACTTCTGAGGAACGGAAGCCTCCTAGCCACATGAAACACCTTTCAGTAGGAGCCTTCCACATACCAGAAAGCATGTGAAACACGTCCGATTTCGCACCAACACTCTTCAACCGGAACACTTCATAATAATGGGACATAACCGCATCAACAATAAGACGTAGTTCACTATCTCCTGCGTGAGAATTTGCAGCCGATCTCAGATCCTCTATCAGCCTTTGATGTTCTTCACGCCATCGGGCATACTCCATGTCAAATGCCAAAGCCCCTACACAGTGTAATAGTATGGGTTTTCGTAATCGATTAAATCATGACTAAAAGATTATGTTATTTCACAACTTTACCGACCATTTCCACTGATAGATTGACTATGATCTCCCGATAATCCGGACGTAACAACGATGCCCTGCATTACAAACATGAAGACATTTAAAAATATATATATAATCCATTTTATTTTTTATGAACACACAGAGAAAAGCACCTGCTGTCGTGCTCGTTTCAACTCCTGCTCCAGTTGGGTAAGCTTTTGTCGGCTACTCTCAAGTTGTTGAACATAAACCTAAAACACAAATATTAGGACAGGGAAGTAAAACACGATCCCGAGCTTTTCCCTATTTAACCGAACTTTTTTACAAAGATAACATAATAAATTCAATAGATCAACGCATACTTTCTTCCTAATTCGACTTTTCTTCGCAGCTTCCCGATTCTGAGCCAACCTACGAAGTGCCTAGAAAATAGCAACAAAACAAACAAAACAATCATTAAAAAATAACAATAAATATCACGTGAAAATGAGACAACAGCAACATAAAAAATCAACCTTTTGCTCTCCAATTTTTCCGTCGCAAGGGTCCCTCGAATCCAAAGTTGTCAATCTCGCGATATGGACTCCAGGTAACTAAAAGTACAAACCCAAATCAAACTCATCCCCATAACTACAAATTATTTCAACAATAAAAAAACTAGTTTTCGAGTTTATTGCAAATCCACTATCATAATAACATGCTCCAGATTTTCGAGTTTCAATTATTATCTTGTAGTTCTTTTTCCTATGCCTTTTCTTTTCTTTTACTTTTTATTTTTTGCAATTTTAGGAAACAAACAAATATGCAACAACTCATCGGCTAACGCCTAACGGTAAACATACATGGCCTACCTGATCTCAACGGCAAGAATCCCAAGAACCCTATCTGTAGTAACCAACAGCTAGTTTGGTCTCTACAGGCTTTACTATTACAACCATTGTTGAGTGGCTTAGTTAGTTTGGTAATTGGCTTCTTACTGTGAAGCAATAAAACGTGTTGTTATTTTAGGCTTTCAGCAACTTTACGGTTACAGTAGTTGGTTTAGTATTTGTAATTCCACACACAACTATTTTTCTTTCTGTACGAAATAAGATGCAGAGTTCATCTTCTTCCGTTTCCCTCTCCACATTTAACATGGTATCAGAGCACAGGTTTCGATCCCACTCCTCGATGCAATACAGATTCTAGCTTACTCGGATGGAATGCGTTACGATTCCAGCTGTTCCAATCCAATCCGAAAATTGAGGCGATAGATAGGAACCAGACTGAAATAGCGACGGTCAAATAGCTTGATTGATCAGTGCTAGCTCTAAATCATGGCGAATTCAGGTAATTTCAACGATCCTTTGTTTTTGCATCCTTCCGATACACCAGGAATGAATTTGGTGAATGATCAATTGCTTGGAGTAGAAAATTATGGAATTTGGAGTCGAGCTATGATAATAGCATTGAAGGCTAAAAATAAGATTGCGTTCATCGATGGATCATATCCACGCCCTGCGGTTGGACATGGTTCTTTACCGCAGTGGGAACGATGCAATGCTATAGTTCTGTCATGGCTTATGAATACTGTATCTAAGGAGATCTACGGAGGGATTGTATATTCAACAGATGCTTCAATGGTTTGGGATGATTTGAAAGAGCAATTTGATAAAGTGAATGGTTCTCGTATTTTTTCGATTCATCGTGATATAGGCAGATTAACTCAAGGAAATAGTACTATTTCAGCTTACTATTCAAAACTCAAACATATGTGGGATGAGTATGCTTCATTGGTAACGCTCCCTTCTTGTGAATGTGATACAGCAAGGAAGTATGTGAGTCATGATCAGCAACAAAAATTACTTCAATTTCTTATAGAATTGAATGATAGTTATATGGCGGTTCGTAGCCAAATTCTTATGATGAGTCCCCTTCCGAGTGTTGGGCAAGCCTTTTCTATTATATCACAAGAAGAATCTCACAGATCATTGATGTCCGTAATCCCTCAACCAGCATCTGTGTTCTACTCAACACAATACAAACCTGAAGAGTCAAAGAAAAATCAATCATATTATGAGGATTCAAAGAGAAATCAGCCTTACTGTGATCATTACCATTGGACAGGACATACTAAAGCTGTGTGTTATAAACTAGTTGGATATCCACCAGGGCATCGATTATATGGGCAGCAACCTCGTGGTGGTGACTATAGAAAAAATCCAAGGGGCTTTGTAAAACCAAAGAAACCTACTACAGCTGTGAACTTGGTTGAAGATAATGCTCCTAAAGAATATTTGACAGAAGAAAGTGGGTCACATGCTCCTATTGCACCTACTCCAGTTTTTTCTCAAGAGCAGTATGCTGAAATAATGAAGCTGTTAGGAGGCCATAACATACATCCAACAAGTACACCAGTTGCTAATATGGCAGGTAATAATACTTCGAAAGCATTCACAAACTGGATAATAGACACAGGTGCAAATGAACACATGACTGGGCGTCTATCATTGCTGCAAGATGCTAAAACCATGGCCGATTCATCTAATTCTGTAAAATTGCCAAATGGTGATAAGCTGCCTGTTAGCCACATTGGTTCTATTACCCTGTCTCCCTTACTCACCCTGCATAATGTGCTTGGTGTTCCCCATTTTCAGTTCAATCTATTGTCTGTTTCCAAACTTACCAAATCTCACAATTGTTCTGTCACTTTTTATCCTTCGTTTTGCTTATTTCAGGACCTAACGAGTGGGAAGATAGTTGGGATTGGTAAAGAAAGGAATGGACTGTACCATCTTGTTGACCACTTGATTCAGCACTTCAATCCATCACCTACTGTAAATTCGTTACCTTTGTCTAATTCTAGTTGCAATACTTTGCATTACCAGAATAATTTTGTGCGTAATAGTTCAATGTCAATTGATTGTGATGTTTGGCATCAAAGGTTAGGACATATGTCAGTTTCTAGGATGCAATTGTTACCTTTTCTAAAAAAAACTGTATCAATAAATCATTGTTCAATTTGTCCTCAATCGAAGCAATCCAAACTTGCATTTCCCAAGTCAAGTTTTACAAAAACCTTGTCCCTTTTTCAACTTGTACACATGGACATTTGGGGTCCATTTAATACACCTACGTACAATGGGGATAAATATTTCTTAACAATTGTTGATGATTTTTCAAGAGGGACATGGGTATTCTTAATGCAATCCAAGCTGGATGTATTGGGAATTCTTAAACATTTCTTTGCCTTGGTTCATACCCAATTCTCTACTCATATTAAATCTATTCGGTCCAACAATGCTGCTGATTTTTTCAAATCAGAATGTAGCAATTTTTTTGCCTCACAAGGTGTTATCCACTTCAGTTCTTGTTCTTACACTCCACAACAAAATGGGGTGGTTGAGCGTAAGCATAGACACATCCTTGACATAGCTCGATCCTTAAGATTCCAAGCTTCTCTCCCTTTGAGGTTTTGGGATGATTGTGTGTTGACATCAGTTTATCTAATCAATAGAACACCAAGTCCCTTACTGGGAAACAAAACTCCTTCTGAGATCTTGTTTCACAAAAGTCCAACATATGATCATCTTAGAGTGTTAGGCTGCCTTTGCTATGTTGTAGCTTCTCCTTTTGAGCATAAATTTTCAGCTCGTGCTGCAGCCTGTGTATTTTTGGGATACTCCAATGTTCAAAAAGGATATAAAGTCATGAATATTCAAACCAAGAAATTTTTTGTCTCACGAGATGTTGTGTTTCATGATAACATATTTCCTTTTAATGACAAGGTGCCAATTGTTTTCCCATTCCCATCCTCGATGTCTTGTCCAGAAACCTTTTTTGAAGATGACTGCCTTCGTCAATCTATAACTGAGTCTCCAAATTCTTCTATACCTGATGGTGATCATCCATTACCACTGAGACGATCTTCTAGAACGAAGACCATTCCTTAGTGGACCAGAGATTTTTCTTGTCCTACAATACATCACAGCAACTCCACTCAATGCTTGTATCCTATTTCTCAACACCTTTCTTATTCCAAATTTTCTCCAGCCTATCAAAAATTTGCAGCTGCTATTTATTCATTTTCAGAACCTCGATTTTATCATGAGGCAATAAAGGATTCTAGATGGCAAAAGGCTATGGAATTAGAACTTGCCACTTTGGATTCGAATGGGACTTGGGATGTGGTTGATCTTCCTGATAATGTAAAACCCATTGGTTGTCGATGAGTGTACAAAGTGAAACATCATCCGGATGGATCCGTTGACAAATACAAAGCTCGTTTGGTTGCCAAATGGTATACACAACAGCCGGGGATCGATTTCCATGACACTTTTTCTCCTACTGCCAAAATCGTCACCATACGTTGCTTGCTTAGCTTGGCAGCTAGCAATCATTGGCCATTAACTCAGATGGACGTGGCTAATGCTTTCATTCAAGGTGATTTGGATGAGGAGATCTTTATGACACTCCCATCTGGTTATCACATTCAAAATCCTCATAAAGTATGTCGTTTGCGCAAATCCTTGTATGGCCTTAAGCAGGCTTCGCGACAATGGAATCATAAATTTGCAGGCATCATGCAGGATGCAGGTTACACACAATCACACCATGATCACTCTCTATTTACCAAACGTGACTCCCAGAATATCACTATCTTGGTGGTTTATGTGGATGATATTGTCATCACAGGAAGTAATTCAGAGTTGATTGCAGAATTGAAGCTTTTCTTACACTCTCGGTTGCAAATCCGAGATCTTGGTAAGCTAAAATATTTCTTGGGCATTGAGATTGCTAGATCATCCGAAGGCATATACCTCAATCAGCGCAAGTATGCTTTAGAACTAATTGCAGATTCCGGTATATCTGGGAGCAGACCTTTTGAGACTCCGATGGAACAGAATAAGAAGTTGACCACTAAAGAATTGGATAGCATTATTGATCAAGCCAAACCTGGGAGTGCTTCTGACCCCTTGCTGCTCAGTCCTGATTCTTATCAGCGGTTGGTTGGTCGACTAATCTATCTCACCATCACACGGCCTGACATATCATATGTGGTTCAACATCTCAGCCAATTCATGCATTCGCCAAAGCAATCTCACATGGATGCTGCGGTCAGAGTACTCAAATATGTGAAATGCTCTCCTGGTCTTGGGATCTTCTTACCAGCCCAAAATTCTATGGTTCTTTCAGCTTATTGTGATTCCGATTGTGCTTCCTGTCCTATGACGAGGCGTTCCTTGACTGGTTTTTGTGTTAAACTTGGTAGTTCGTTATTGTCTTGGAGAACCAAGAAGCAAAACACAGTGTCAAGATCATCGGCAGAAGCCGAATACCGAGCCATGGCAACCACTACTTGCGAAATTGTTTGGATTCGTGGTATCTTGCATGATATGGGAGTCACTTTTCATCAACCAGCCACTCTTTACTGTGACAATATGGCAGCGCTTCATATTGCTGCTAATCCTATGTATCATGAACGTACTAAACATATTGAGATCGATTGTCACGTCGTCCGCGAGAAAATCATGCTGGGACTTCTTCAGACTGCTCATGTTTCTTCTACTGATCAACTTGCTGACATCTTCACCAAGAGCCTAGGCAAAGATCAGCACCATTATCTACTGTCCAAGCTTGGTACTCGAAATCTGTACCAAGCTTGAGGGGGGTATGTTGAGTGGCTTAGTTAGTTTGGTAATTGGCTTCTTACTGTGAAGCAATAAAACGTGTTTTGTTATTTTAGGCTTTTAGCAACTTTACGGTTACAGTAGTTGGTTTAGTATTTGTAATTCCACACACAACTATTTTTCTTTCTGTACTAAATAAGATGCAGAGTTCATCTTCTTCGGTTTCCCTCTCCACATTTAACAACCATAACCCCTCATCTTGGCAGGAAAATCATTAGCTTCAGATATAGTAATATCGTGAGAATAGAGTTGTAGACGAACTGAGTAGGTTTGTGAGTTTTTCAAGCCGAACTCAAACTTGTTCAAACTTTTTTCGGATATTGTTCGATAGTTCTAAGTCGTTCGCGATTCTTTATATTTTAATAACTTAATTTAATATAGATATATATTTTCGACTCGTTTAAGTATTTATTTTCAAGTTATTGTTCGAATAGTTCGCGAACATATTCGATTTTTTTAGCCGAAGTCGAACAAAAATTTTTAAATTTTATGAGCTCAGATACATCTATTTCAATTTTCATGATATCTGGCTCGATTCAACATATCTTGAGTTGTTGGCACGCACGTCCCGTGCCCATACATTACGATGCGATATTAATTGATCGAATAATTTTCTTATAAAAAGATAATTTAGAACACACTTCAACACATATTAATTTACATCACCAAACAACTGAAAAATCGGAGCTTAATTAATTTTGAAGCTGGTTTTTTAAAGAGTCTCTAAGTGATTCTTCAGCCATCCTCAACTTGATGTAATAGTTCATAAAGAAATATAAACTCAAATCTAGTACGCAAAGTTCCTGGGGCAAGTAAATGAATAAAGGGAGAGGTTCGTATGTTAAGGAAAATATTACGACGCTCCTTTCCCCTCATGTTATCTGAGACTGAGACGGGTGGCACACTCGCCTTCGACTCGAAAAATTTGAAACTCGAGCTCGATTTGGAAAAAAAGATCAACTCGATTGAGCAAAGATCTTTGAACCCAGCCTCCACATAGGGATTGTATATATATATAAATATTTTAAAAATAATCCAACCCAATTCATTTTTTGAATCAGATTTTCTCGTCCGTTAGGTCATCTGCAACCCATTACACTACTTTAGCACAACACTAACTTGAAGATATTATACTTTTTACACCAAATACAAAATTCATCTTCAACCCATCAACACTAAAATCTACCCTAAAAAGAATATCCTCAATATATTCCCTACTATTTTATTTACTACAACTAATTTATCACAACATATTTATTAATATTTGTCTTTGAGTTTCAATAATTGGAATTGTAATCTTTTCTTAAGTCGTATAATTTTTAATTAAATTATAATTACATAAATTTATGTTTTTATGTAATTAAATCATTTATATATATTTCAATTTTATTCAATTACATTTATAAAAAAAAAGTTATGTAATTATTTATTCTTTAATTAAAGTAATCAAAATTAACAATTATAAAAACAAAAACAAAAAAAGTTTGACGCTGTTGTCCGATTGGAGAAGCTCTTAGCAAAACCTTAACCCCCCCCCGTATAAATTATCGTTTGTACTGGACAAAATATTACGTTGAAAAGAAGTTATGACTCACCTTTCTTCTTCTTAAAAGACAAATAAAGCCCGTCATCCAATAATTAGCGGAGCCAAAAGTGGGGGTGGTTGGAGGAATTGAAAAGGGCAAAGTTGACATTTTAGCTACACGTATAAATAGAATATGGCATGTGTGAGATGGTCTCACATGTGGTATTTTGTTAGACAGATCTCTTATTTGGGTCATCCATGAAAAAATATTATTTTTATGCTAAGAGTATTACTTTTTTTTGTGAATATCGGTAAGTTTGATCCGTCTCACAGATAAAGATTCGTGAGACCGTCTCACAATAAACTTACTCATATAATATTACCCTATATTTTTTTTACTTATATTATCCTCTATATTTAATAGTATCCACCAAACACATGTTAGTACTTCCAGAAAAATATTACTCTTACCATTCCATGGTCCCAATCATGCAGCATATTATAAAAATCAGTTTTTCAGAATAATATAAATATTTAAAATAATGGGTCATGTAATACTTTATAACATAAGTAATTTGAAAAATTATTTCTAAAGTATTCACCTATCATGACATCAAGCTTTAGCTCCATATGAGATGGTTTAAGAGTTTGAATCTCAATATAATTTACGAGTTAATCAATTTCGACTCGAGTTCGATCAAGAACTCTAGCCGAGCTCACATAAGTTAGTTTGATTCACTTGAATTCATATATGATCAATCTATAAAACTATAGCTAAAAATTACTTAATGCAAATATATATATATAATCTAAAGAAAAACATAAAAGAACTAATTTTTAACAATTAATGAAAGGCATCCGTCTAAAAGCAACAAAGCTAGTTTTTTTTTTCCAAAGGCTGAGGCACTTTCCAACAGGGGGTAAAAAAAAGTGACCTGATTTTTGTCATCAGTGTCTGTAGACGTATCAGTCTGTTGGCTGTGATCTGCCACCATCCCGGAATCGCCCCAGTTCTCAAACTGCCCGTTTCCCAAAGCTCCACCGCCACCGCCAATACCGCCGCCGCCGCCAACAGCCATCATTCCTCCCTTCTGCAACATGAACTGGGCAGAGTCTACTCCTCCCACAGCTGATCCCATCTCAGACGAAACAATACTCTACACCAAAACACAATAAATATTGACAATAACAAGCTAGAACATAAAAATATGCGTAAGTACAAACGGAAACAAGTTCCTTCGGAAGACATACAGCGTTGATTCCACCAAACTGTAAGTTGTTGGACAAAACTGAAACACTGCTTGCATTTGGATCATTGTATATCGATTCTACAAATAGCAGATAGTTAGTTGCTGGTTACCATGAACGAAGAAATAGAGTACAAAAAATGAAAAATGGAACAATATTTAGAAACGGAAAAAATATATAATACTTATTGTCAAATCAACAGCATGATCAAATGGACCATTTCCAGTTGACTGATCGAGCTCCCCGATATCCGCAAAACGGGTACCATTTCCACTGCCTTCGTCAACTCTACATACACATGTGCTTACAGTTACACCACATAACACATTAACATAGAAAGAACCAAACAAACAGACCACACAGAAAACCCATGTCAAAAAGTCAAGCATGCAACTTTTACAATGAAAGCAAGGAATAAACCAAGCTTCAACACGCGCCTGAAGTAAAACGGCGAGTTCGAGTGACAAAAAACATCGTTGTTTGTGAGAGACATAGTCTGCTGAACTGAAGCTTTGAAGCCTTGCATTTTTCTTTCGCACATTCACGGCAGGCATGCAATGATATTATAAACAGCGGCGAGATCTCCGTGGGTACAACACAACACTCGGAGAAATTAAAGTCTGAGAAGTAGAAGAACAGAAAAGTGCTGAGTAGAATGGTGAAATGACAAGTGAAAAAAATACGAGAAAAGGTTAAAAAGACCAAATCTCGGAAGCAATCTTTTTCAACAGAGGATAGCGTCCCAACCCACAGCGAACAAGATAAGAACTTTGGCGAGGCTTCAAAAATTATGGCTAATTCGCACCAGCTCTTAATATAAAAATCATTAATATATTTTTTATTTTTTAAAAATCGAGTGTATTTAACCTGTGCAGAAAAAATTGAAGCACATTTCACAAAAGTTGATGTGATATCATCTTTAATTAATTTTATGAAATGAATTTCGACTCAACTCATAAAAATAAAAATTACTTATTTTTATGTTTGAAATGTTAATTTTCATGGTCAAAATTATAATTTTTTGTTAAAAAAAATAATATAATATATGTTGATTTGAGTAAAATTATTATTTTTTACGTTAAAAATACATGATATAATATATACTTATCTAAGTTAAAATTATAACTTTTTATATCAAAAATATTGATTTTCACCGCGTATATAGATCACATAGTCGCATTGAAATAGTTCAATAAGATTGTTGTACATGAAACTTGTCTTCTCTCGTTCATAAAGAGTTTTATGTCTAATTTTTTAATGTACATTTTTTAAAAAACCAATTAAATTACTCATAAGTTTCGTGTTTTTAAATATATACATTTTTAATATAATTTTCCCTCGACTATTATAGTCAAATAGATTTAGAATTATAACGCAAAAAATAATTTATAATAAAAATTATTGAGTGATATTATACGTAAAATCATATTTGTATATCGATTTTATAATACAAAAATTTTTATTTATAAAAATTTCAACATAAATTTAATAAATTTAATAACAAAATAATTATACTACAATATTACTAAAACTATCACTCGTTTACTCTACCACTTATATTTTCGTACATGCACAGTTTTGTGTCAGACAGACCCCACTCCCTTCGAGTGTACAACTTTGCCCCAACAATTTCTATCCTAATGTGCGCGTGGAACGTGCAATCTACAGTTTTGTCTTAAGCACCCTTGAATGCACTTCGTCACAGTAATAATAATTTAATCATTTTATATTATTTAATTTAATTTTAAATATATATAATATAGATCGATCTTTTTCCAAAAAAATAAATACTATAAATAAAAATTGAGATTTTTACTAGTCTGATTTTATGATATCAATTATTCATATGAAATGTGTGTATATATGTATAATTGTATGTGTCATACTATAGTTGGAGAGAATCTAAAATATGATTAGGTCTCCTGTGAGACGGTTTCATGGATCTTTATCTGTGAGACGGGTCAATCCTACAAGTATTCACGATAAAAAGTAATACTCTTAGCATAGAAAGTAATATTTTTTCATGGATGACCCAAACAAGATATCTGTCTCATAAAATACGACCTGTGAAACCGTCTCACACAAGTTTTTGTCCTAAAATATTGGGGTCTACGAAGTTGAAATTAAGAAGTGATTATAATGTGTATAATACTTTTTACACGTGTGTCAAAATATAAGTTTTTTTTTTGTTTTTAAATTTTTAATTAAAGTATTATAGAAGATTTATAGGTGATAATATTTTTAGGTGTATGGTAAAAGTTGTTGGACTTGAAATGCTTAACGAAGTATTAATTTTATATATATGATATTTAAATGGGATATGAAAGAGAATTTTTTTTTATATTATCCATTTTCTATATAAAAAAAATTGTGAACTTGTCCAATTTAATGAGTGTAGTTCAGCTCCTTCAACATGTGTTGCCTATGTACATACCTCCCACGTGAGGTGATCAATAAATATAAGAACTGTCTGAAAATTCGAATATCTAAATTCTAGCCAACTATTCTAATCAATGATGCAAAAGAAAACATTGGAATGCGCAGTTAGATGTCATATTTCAATGATATTATTATTTAAATTAACTATATACATATAATAAAATTTTCCAAAAAAAATAGGAGAAATATGATTCTTATTTCTAAGTTTATGTTTCCAAAGTGGTCGGAGCTCAATTGTCATAACATTTTATCAACTGGACTCATGTGAGAATCAAGGCTGGAATTCTTGATTTCAAAAAAAAAATATTAATTAAAATTTTATAAATAAATCTTATGAGATCAGTCAAGATATTTTGGAACATGACTACACTAGAAACTAAAATAGTCGATCTTATCAAGAGAATCTTTTAGTGAAATAGTCGAAATAACCGCTACCTATTCAAAGCACAAGTCAAAGGGTTTGACAATTTCAACGGTGAAGATATATGAAAAAAGAATAAATACACTCAAACTCGATATAGACTTGAATTGCATGACATATATCTAGTAGATAATATATTATATTACTCACAAAATATAGATGAAATTCAAAAGTTGAAAAAATTAAAGATATTCTTCACCAAAATATTGAGAGAAATGCTAATAAGGGAATATAGTCCTGATAATCCAGATATTCTAACCATATGAACCTCTTTCCATAGTAAAAATTTGGCAGAATGATGTCATCTAACATTATTACAGAAGAACTACAAGAGATTAAGAGATATTAACAAATATAATTCTTTATATTATAAGGAAAATTATCTTCCAATGATAATTGGAAGCAAACTATACAGATAAAATGGATAGAGATTCAAATCTCGTCCTTATGCCAAAAGTAGAAAAATCGGAACAAGTTATTGGAAACAAAAAAAAAAATAGTCCAGACAGAAGGCCGGATCTTACAAATCTGAACAAAGAAATAGATAATAAAGAAGCAGGATTTCATCTCAAGTCTCATATTCATCTCAAAGTACCAGACGAACACTAATTAGAAAAACTTTCGGAAGAGCTAATAACACATCTAATGAAAGTTTTAAATACATCAATTGTTAGACATGTGGATCAAAATGACACATCTCACAAATTGTCAATAAAACGAGAAAATTTGAATTATTCGCATCAAGCCAACTCCGAATATTTAAGAAGTGGTTTATTACCAAGACTTAGTTCAAGTATATCAGTTTGAGAATATTCCTCCAAATGATACTATATGAAGATGAAGAAGTCTCGAGTCAAGAAAGATCTGATGGAGAGACAAATTTAGAGTCTGACTGAACAAAAAGTTTTTCGACACAAAACACATGAAGATTTTTATGGTTTCTTCAGTTAGACAATTGTATCTCACAACATGGGCCAAAAGATTATGAGAAAATCCTAGCCTACACAGATATTAAAGATTCTCTATAGTACAATTAGAAAAGTTATTGGGTAATATTGGCCTAAGAAACAAAAAACATTATTTAATCTATAAGGTTTCAAGAAGGAAAATTGTAATCCCAAAGGAACTTACCAGAAACGTGTGGAGATCCAACTAATTCTTTTTGAAGAAGTAAAAGAGTAATTGCAGAAGCTCAAGCTAGAAGTAGTGCAAACCATGTCATTAATTCACAATATAGCAGGCAATGTCATTACAAAAGCTACTTTCAGATAAATAATATATTGACTAAATATTGAGATATTTGAAACAAATGGAAAATATTCAAAATCAATACTAGGTACTATCTCAAGAAATTTTTGCTCCAGAAAAATTGTATGAGTTATTTATCCAAGATTTTTCTAAAACTTGGTAAATCGATATTTCAGTCGAGCTTGATGTTACATCAAAATTTCAAGGAAAAAATGTTGATGGAAAAAGATAATAGATCATATTCTATAAATATCATGCTTCATATTATATGTATAATACAAGTAATTCAAAATTATTTATCATAAATGTGTTTATTGAAATACCACAAAAATTTGAGCAATTAAAAATTTGAAAAATTGCTCAGACAATTTATCTTTAAAAAATCAAGTTCTCTTTAATACAGAAAACAGATATCTAGATCCAAGATAAACCAATTCAACTAAGAAATTAAAATCTTAGACTAAAAAAAAATATTATCTTTCCAAGGAGATAGAAGCATAAGTCATATGTGGGAAATAACACATGTCCGAAAAACTCAACCGATATCAAAAAACTTTTCGAACAGTAGAAAATTTTAGATGCTCAGAAAGATGAAGCTAAATTAAAATAGTATTTTATCTTACAAGTCAAATTAATCATTCATTTGCAACATCGTATAATATTTTGAACAATCTATAATAGGAAGCTACTGAAGGATAATAAACATCGGTGACTTGAAGATTCATTAAAGGAATTTTAGGATAATAACCTAACCAAATTGTTATCAATTAGAGTTTATCGGGGAACATAAATCTTGAAAACAACTTGAGAGCGGAATAGAATTCAGAGTGGAAGACATAGCGTGGATAATACAATGGCCACAAGTCCATTGCTCAATATATATTCTAGTCGATATGTTATATGAGCAATATAAAATAGAATATTTTCTACTTACATTGATTAAGGACCTGGAATTTTTAAAGCCAAAAAATTAGTTTTTCCCAAATAAGTGAAATAAGAATTACCTTAAATAGTTGAACGAGATTTCTTAATCTTATATAAAGGGATTAAGAAAGCAAATATCTTAATCGGAGTCCAGGACAAACACCTTTGTAGGACCGAGTGGTTACCGCTTTATCAAAAGTTATGGTTAGTAATAATGATGCAACTCAAATCTTTTAAACCGCACAGCAGCTCAAGTACCACGATTCGATCGCTCTACCAAGCAGAGACAATTATTGCACCCAACAATCTCTCTCCCAATAATTGCACTCCTTGCAATAAATGGGAATCAAACCCGTGACCTTGGCTCTGATACCAATTGTAGGATCGAGTGCTTACCGCTTTACCAAAAGCTATAGCTAGTAGTAATGGCGCAACTCAAATCTTTTAAACCGCACAGCAGCTCAAGCATCATGATTCGATCGCTCTACCAAACATGGACAATTATTGCACCTAACAACCTTGATATAAGATAAAAACGCCACCGATTTATTTTCATTATATAAAATCAGACATTTTCTTAAGAAATAATTTCTTATAAAAGTTCAAAAGCTACACACAAGAGAATGAGATAAGAATACCAGTGTTTACAACACTTTATGATCACAAAAATATGATCCAGAGACTAAGATAAGCACTTAATAGAAATATATCGATCCAATTTCACCGCAAAAGTGATGATGAAGGAAAACTTCTAGACCAAAAAATGAATTATTTCAGAAGATTTGGAGAAACAATATTCCAAATAATAACATATCAAAATCTCCCACCATAAGAGATGTAATTTATAAAGAATTTTTTTTTACAATAGGAATATTAAACCTTGACTGCTATTTACCAATAAATTAATAAAATCCTATAATTTGATTAGTATTTTATACATATAAGATATTATTTAATCAATTGTATACGCAACAATAAAATGTTCTCTAAGTTTGATTGTATTTCTGGATTATATCAAATCCGAATGGAGGAATATAGTAAGAAATTTACAGCTTTCTCCAAATAACGAAGTCATTATATTTTAGAAGTATTGTCAATGAAATTGGTTAATGCACCTCAGATATTTAAAAAAAATGATGATATATTTAAAGATTATCTTGATTTTATGTTTTTCTATATTGATGATATTTTTATTGCATCTAAAAATATTATGAGCATGTCAAAATTTAGAAATATTTTCTATAGTTTATAAACATGAAAGACTTGTATTATCTGAAAAGGAGGCAATCATCGTTGTAAGGAATATTGAATTTCTTGAAGTAGAAATGAAAGAGTCATAAATAATTTTGCAAGAACACGTTGTGAAAAATGTGCAGAATTTTCAAAATAAATTTGAAGACAAAAGAAAAATTCAAAGTTTCTTAAAAGTTGTTAATTTTGCTGGAATGTTTACTAAGAATCTATTAAAACACAAAAAGATTTCCAGTCAATTACTAAAAAAAATGCAAGATTTGTATAGACAAAAGAATATACCTGATGACTTAGCCAACTAAAAGAAATTTGAAAGAAACTTTCAAGATGATTATTCCTAAATATGAAGATGATCTGATATTATACACAAATAATATGACCATTGGTGGACAACGGTTCTAACGAAACTCACACAAGAAGTTAACAATCGTGCAGATACTGCAATGAATTATTCTCAGATGCAGAAGTCATAAAGTGATACATCAACGAAAAATAATTTAATGCAATAAACAAAACTTTAAAAATAGTCATTTTTCTTACTTGCTAAGAAATTTATATTAGTTGATAATACACAAGTTAAAGTTTTCTTAAAGATATAATTGATGATAGACCAAATAAGGCAGCTTTATGACAAAGTATATTTTTGATATTATTATCATTAAATCTCACGAAAATATTATTGTAGATTTTATAAGAAGAGATGGACAACTGTGATATTGATATCATCGTGAAAATACAGAAACATTTGATAGAACATCTTGAAATGCTTAAAAACGAGTTTAACAAGTTTGTCATAAATGCAGAAATAGTGGGCATGCTACAACAAATTGATAATAGCATAATCTTCTATAAAATAACATGATGTTTATATGCTTACATACAATTATGATATATATTACAAAAGCTTATACTCAAAGCTATCAAGAAACCATTGGCTTGGAAAAGGAAATTTTTCGAGTACATGGATTTAAATTTGGAGATATGGATTCAATTACCCCTGACACAAGTGCTAAATATGGATCATTTTCGGATGAGCTGACCCAAGCAAAAGGCAAGGCTCCTGATTCTTATCCCGAGTCATCAAGTCACCCAATACCTCAAGAATTGAATAAAAGAATATCAACCTTATACCTCAAACTGTCAAGGGTAGATCTAAAGTTGATACTAACGAAAATATAATTTATTCTCTTCAAGTATATAAGCAGATAGGACCACTCAACCTCTACCCAAAGTGGCAGACAAAAGAAAAAATAGGTCACCTCACAAGTAGTTGTCCACAATAATTCACAACAATTGACAAGAAATAATGTAAAGTTATCGACCAAGTATGAAGTTCAGATATCAAATTCACCAAGAACCTCTATACATATCAAGACAGAAGGAAGTTGGAGATATCAACCATTCTGTTCAATTTTCTTCAGAATAAATTTTTTTAATATTTCAGTTTATGTGTATTGTGTTTCAAGCTACGATAAGTATCTAAACAAACTGTCTTCTTCTTTACAGGAGTTACTATTATAATAATAAATATTATGTCTGAATAAAAATACAAAGCATTTTTCATCTCTTGTTAAATTTATTTAGAAATTAAATATGTTACTCTACGCCTTGATGTAAAAAACGAAATAAGGTCGTACTATGTATTGTTGAAGGAATCTATGAGAAGAACCATCGGTTGCTACTATGTGGTTAAGCTATAATGAACAGTTTATAAAACTTCATAATACAACCCGACAACATTCTTGTCAAAAGGTAAGAGTTTTAATTTAATCTAAAGAAACACGATGAGCTAGAAAAAAATATAATAATAAGAAAAAAATTATTTGAAAAAATGTAAATAAAAATAAGATCATGAATAAAATGTGAATTTTGAATAAAACAAGTTTAATGTCTGAAACAAAATAAACTATTTTAGGCCACTAAAAAGAAAAATAACTGAATCAAGAATTACCACATTGAAGACCAAATTGGCCATTACCTCGAAAATTAACAAAATGACAAATTTTCAATTCTGTTAGCTTTTTTCATTTGTCATATGAAAATGACATTATATTATTTTTTTTATTAGCATCATGCATGCGTCAGCCAGAAATATGTCAATATTCGGTTTTAAATTTAGAAGGGACCGCCTAATGACATTTTCTTTTTGCTGTCCCGTCTTTTATTTTCTGTGTGTAATTAAATTTTCTTTCTTCCAAATAATTTGAGCAATTAATGCTCTCGGATAAATTTTGCATGCATTTCCAAAAGTATTTAAATTTAGGTAAAAACTTGTCCGAGACGGTTTCACGGGTCGTATTTTGCGAGACGGATCTCTTATTTGGGTCATCTATGAAAAAATATTACTTTTTATCCTAAGAGTATTAATTTTTATTTATTGTGAATATCGGTAGGGTTGACCCGTCTCACAGATAAATATTCGTGAGACCGTTTCATAAGAAACATACTCTTAAATGTATACGTGGCAATAAATAATTTCAATTAAATCGATTGTTAAAATACTGTGAGTTTATATTTCAATTAATTAATTAATTTTGAATCAATTATAAATAAATTGTTTTAAAAAATAACACATAACGTATTCTAAATTACCTTTAAGAAAAATATCGAGTTAAATTATTCAATTTTCACATGAAAAATATTTGCATGATTTTATAGAAAACTGAGGCGAAGGAATGAAATATCGAGTTAAATGACTTTTAGAAATTTATTATTTAAAATACAATAAAAATTGGACGAATTTGGTATACATTCCAATAGTGTTGGAATGATAATATTTTATAAACTAGTTCGGAAATAATAACGGAAGTGAACTGATTTTCATCATAATTATTATTAAAATTACTTAAATTGATTTTGAAATTCAGATTTAGTTTATTACATCAAGTTATTTTGTATTTGGATGAAGTCATTTGAAACTCACGATTTCGATTTTATTTTCATGATTAATTAATAAGTTAAGAAGATGAAACTCAAATCTATCTTTACTTATTTACACTATAATTATACTAATCACGATTGATTTTAAATCATTTTATTGTAAAAAAAAGTGAGATTGATTTGAATTTCTTTTGTGTAAGTTATCTAATGAATATAAATACGTTTAAATACATGGTTTTCAAATTCTTTAATCCAAATATATTGAAATCCATACAGGATATACTTAACTTATATATGGTTATATGTAGGACAGAGCTAGGAAAATCAAATTAGACAACGAAAATAACTTATATATGGTTATATGTGTGAGACGGTCTCACGAATCGTATTTTGTAAGACAGATCTCTTATTTGGGTCATCCATGAAAAAATATTACTTATTATGCTGAGAGTATTACTTTTTATTGTGAATATATATCGGTAGGGTTGACATGTCTCACAGATAAATATTCGTGAGACCGTCTTACAATAGACCTATTCCACAGAGAAACAATAGATATCCCATCAATTTAATAGCTAATTTGCATTAAATGGGTGTATCATGCATAAGATTTGAAATATATTGCACAATCTCGTTAATTAATTAAAAAGTATATCTGTAGCTGAATTGTTTTAATCAATCTTCAAACTTTTGAACGTATTATTATTTGGATATGCATTCGAATTCATATTGTGGCTCTTTTTTCCATTTTCAAAACATACGAATCAAACAATATTAATGTATCTGTCCAGCTTCTTAAAAATTATATTTTCTGCGTTCATACGTCCTACCGTAATTATTACATCCCATTTAACTTTCCAACACTTCAAAATAATTTAATATTACTGTTTTTGCACGCTCAAATATATTTTTTTATAATTGATTTGATTTATATTTAAATAAAAATAATATTATAATTGTAAAAATTAATAATGTGACATTCTACAATTTAAAATAATTACATATTTGTAATTTGATTAGATAATATTTAAATGAAAATCATATAATAATTGTGAAAAATAGTGAATGATTAAATTGTAATTTTGAAATAATAAACTAAAAATATTAAGAGATCACATCTAAACTCCAATAAATAATAATTTAAAATTTTAAGACTACCACCCACACAATGAAACTATTGAGATCTGATGTCACTTTTTTATGGTTCATTTAGCGAATCAGATCAAACGATACAACGTCAACAGCTTGACGTATGATAACTTCCAGGAAGTCATCAATCTCAATATTATTTTCACTCAATGCATGCTTAGCCCAACAAAATCTTAATATAATTTAGGAATCATTTAGAGTAAATTATTTGAAATAGATAAATTTGCTACAACTAAGATATATCTTATAATATAATACTTTGAATAGAGTAAAATAAATATCTATTAAAAAAAAGTAAAATCTAAATTCTAGGATGATAAACTATTATGGTTAATTAAAAAATTTATATACAATTGATATGTAGTTATTAATAAATATTTTAAGTTAATGATATCGAATTTATTATGATTCAAACTTAGAATTATGAATCCACTCTTTTTTAAATATATGAAATTTATTATGTGATAATTGGAATGAATGAGAACAGAACGAAGATGGGAAACAATTTGTACGATAAAATAATAATATTTCTTTGTTTAATATGTTTAATGAACGATGATTTGATCAATAAATTTTCTAATAAAATGAAATAAAAATTCATATTAAAACATCTAAAAAAATTAGAACTATATATGATGAATGATATCTTAGACTTCAGTGAAATAAAATCATCTAAATGAAACTTGTTAATGTATTAAAAACTTAACAGCTAAGATTATACTTATGAAATATTTATTTATTAATAAAATAGCAATTCAATTTAAAATATACAAAAAAAAATAGAATATTATATGATGAATGATTATTTTAGTAATTAAAATTAAATTTATCCAATAAAAATATTTAAAATATTAAAAACAAACTTAAACAATTTATTTATTATATTTTAAATTGTCATTAATAAAAATAAGAATTAGATCAGAGATGTTCATTATTAAGATATAAACGCAAAAACCAATCTAAATAAAAATAACAATTTAAGTTTTTCTAGTTGTTAGACTTGTTGTTTTAGTTATTTACGAATGAATTTAATTTTTTTGTATTAATTTGAAATTAGTTTATATAGATACATTTATAGTATGCTCGAACTCGATTATATCTTTAACAAGCTCAAATCAAGTTCAAACTCGATCTCAACTATATGTTTAACAAGCCGAGTTTGATCCAAACTCGTTAAACATGATAAACGAGTTATTAATTA
The DNA here is from genome assembly GCF_025594145.1 of Primulina tabacum. NCBI lineage: Eukaryota > Viridiplantae > Streptophyta > Magnoliopsida > Lamiales > Gesneriaceae > Primulina > Primulina tabacum. The sequence goes on along the minus strand of NC_134553.1, from coordinate 47,726,481 downwards.
CTTCAAAACGAGCGGAGCTCGAATCTCATGATAAAAACTCCAATCGAACTTTAACTAAGCTCGAGCCTATATATATTTTAAATGATCGAGTTCGAACATGACACTGTTCAACTCAATTTAGTTCCTTTATATCCCTACTCGTCGGGAGGAATTCCCATAATGGGTATATGGTTCGGCTTCGCTCTGAATTAGTTGAAAACCCGCGGTGACCGACTGACTGGTGAGTTTGGGAAAGGAGATCTAATACTTATTTAAATAAATTCTAATAGTAAATTTTTTTAATATAAAAAAGTAGTTTAACGTCACGCTGGCATTAAAGATCGAAATGAAAGAACAATTATTTTATTTGAACGTGTTTGTTTAGCAGATCTGATTGTATCCACTTGTTGTGTATCAAATTTTGTTTTCTGTCTATAAATCTTTTCATTTGAAGTCTAAAGTCTAACTTATCAAAAAATTTAATACATGTACCATTATGAGGGTTGATTGCACCAATTGTGAAAAGTCTAAAAAAAGATAAAAATATATTTAAAAAAAATATAAATAGACTACTGATATATTATCCATTTTTTTAAAAATCAACATATTTCACCCTTATTTTATAAAAATTATGACACATTTAATCCTTTTATGTTTGATTTTTAAAAACACGACTGCAATTATTTTTAAGCAAAAAATTGTGTGAGGGTTTCACGGATCGTATTTTGTGATACGGATATCTTATTTGGGTAATTCACGAAAAAATATTATTTTTTATGCTAAGAGTACCCGTCTCACAGACAAAAGATTCGTGAGACTGTCTCACAAGAGACCTACTCTTACTTTTATATGTATGTTTTTTTGGTTTTTAGATTAATATTTTTTTATTATAGAAAATGTTGATGCAATTAGCCCATTATTATTGATTATAATGAGAGTGTATGAGAAGAGATTTCGAGTTCTAATTACACATTTTTCATTCGTCCCTTTCCTTGTACAAACATGTAAGCATTGAAAAGACGTTTGCCGTCGAATTCATGCATAATACTTAAATACATGCAATAAATACTGATATAAACGGAAGTTGTCTCCGTAGCCATGAATTATACCGGGGACAGGGAATACGGGACGCTCTGAGAAGTGGGGAGCGTACGTAAACTGAATAATGTATTATTAAAAGAAAAAGATGATGGGATGGTGATGCGAGGGAGGGCCTCAAGGTAGGAATATATTCAAAGAAAGTTAGGAGAGGAAATTAAATGGGCAATAAATAGTATGGGTTTTTTGCTTACAAGTGACCACAAAAACCCCTGCAATCATGCGTCTACGTACCCAGCTGTTACAATTTGCCAAGCCAGGCCGGAGGAATAAAGTGTACGGGTCCCACCTGCCACCTGCCCATTGACGGCCGCCGTACGATCCACCAAGCGCCTCCGTGACCCAGCTCGGCAGTCGAAAAGTTTTTTAATAAATAATTCTAATGCTTATTTGTTTACTGAATCTAAAAAATTTATAGCATCATTTTCTATGTGATCTCGCTGAAATGGATGAGTCGGATAAGGAGCTCCAACGGATCAAAACAATAATTTTTAGTGTTTAGGAATTTGAGTAAAGATAATGGCAGTGACAACACCTGCAAACAAGAAAGAAACTCGTGAATGGACGCCGGAGGAGTGTCCGGCGTAGCCACTCCGATGCTAAAGTCAGCAGGTGGAAGATGAACACAAGCAATATTTAAGAGAAAATATGTAAGTGCTTGAGAGTTAAAGGATTTTCCCCGAGTATAAATGACATTAATACCTGCTATTTATAGTAGAAAATTGGGGTAGGTATCTCGATTCTCGTGCCACCTACTAAGTATGGCAAATCAGCTGCCCATACTTGTAGCTTCTGATGACTTCTAGGACACTCCAAGCCCAAGTGGTTCTGACAGATTAGACGGCCTGTATCAATCACACTCAAGTGTGGTGCAATTCTCGAGGTGGTCCGGATAGTAGGGTACCCGGGTGCTTACTTGAGATCCCGGTTATTGTCTTGAGAGCCCGGGTTGTGATGATGATTTCCCGGGAAGAGGCGTAGTGCCCGGGTATTTGAGGAGAGTACCCGGCACATTGGCTTTGATTCGGACTATCCAAGTAATAAACCGGGTTAATGACAACCCGGATCCTTATAAGGGTATCACCACCCATCCCTAAAATAGTCGGGCTAGAGTCTTGCTCGCTGCCCCGATCGATCATACTCGTACTTTGTAAGAACATAATTAAGAATGTGTAAGAGCATCGGGGCTTCAAATATCCCATAGATGGGATGAGATACCGGGGTCTGATACCACCCGGGCTCAAGATAAAATGTCGGGGCCCCATGAATATCGGATATTTTGTCGTTTAGTTTTCTCGGGCAGTCTAAGAGGTGTCATTAAGACGCATTCTTTAGCATTAAATTCCCGTCGAAAAACGTTCCGTATTCCGAGAATCCGATAAGTTTGACACCTTGATATATGTGCACGTCCTTTCGCATGCTCGGTACAATTTACGAGGTGCATCTTGATCGTCCACGTGTATTTAGATCAACAGCCGAGATCTCCCCCCACCGCCTATATATATTAGTCCTAATATTTTCTCAAAATCACTTTCAAATTCAAAATCTTGCGGAAGCTCTTGCGAATTTTCTCCTCGCATCTCCTCCGTGCAAAACTCCTGCAATCTCCGGTGATCCTCCATCATTGAAACAGCCACACTCCGTCCCAACACCATCTCTCTTTTCAAAACATCGTAAGTTTTCTATCTTTTTCCCAAAAAATGTCAAATTCTACCTCATCTACTTCCGGAGCAAATGCGCGAGGCTCGCCTAGTGACGAGTCTGTCGCGATGCGCTTCGATTCTTCCCCTTCTTCCCCTCGCCGTCACATTACTTCCCAAGCTTCTAAAAAACCCACAGCTCACCAAACAAAACCCTCTTCTTCAAAACCTTCTTCCTTGGGTACTTCCCGTCTCCCGGGTCCTTAAAAAGGACAAGGGTAAGGGCAAAGCTCAGCCTTCTGACCCTTCTTCTATCGAGGCCCCGGGGGTTCCTTGGTTCTCCTCAATGAGTAGCACTCTGCGCTCGGGGGCAGACGAGGAACTTCGTGCTCTAGGTTCTATCCTTTCGAACTTTTCTATCCTTATACCCGGCCCCTCTGATCGGGCTGATAACCCTCCTACCGGGTATACTACTTTTTTCCGGGACCAAGTAAGAAATGGTCTCCGGTTTCCTATCCCCCCTTTCTATATCGCAGTAGCCAAGTTTTTTGGTGTGTCCATCAACCAACTCCACCTCAATTCCTTCCGTATAATTGCTTCAGTTTTTGTTCTTTTTAGGATGAATAATCTTGTCATCAACCCCATTATCCTCCATTATTTTTTCTCTTGTAGACTTGGAGACAACGCCTTTTCCCTAATCGCCCGTCTCGACTCCCGATTCCTTGATGATATTCCTTCTTCCCAGAAGGGGTGGAAAGGACAATTCTTTTATATTCAACTCCCGGGTCCTCTTCTCTGTTTGACCGGGTTTCTTCCTTCCCTTCCTCCACAACCTGCCCTTCCCAGGGCTTACAAATTCGAGGAATTTTATACCCGAAGCCAAGATTTGGTGGAGGGCAAAAAATTCTCCTCCTCTGTTTTTATTACAAATGAGAACTTGATTGCCTACGGGTTGAGTGCTCGGGCTAAGGACCCTCTTGACCGAGTGATTGACGAGGTTGCTGACTCGGGCGCTCAACCCGATAATTCTTAATATCTGAATATTGTTTCCAAAACTTGTTAATACTTACCAATTGTTATTGAACTTTCTCATGTTTTGTGCAGATAACTCGAAAATGCAGGAGGTTTTTGTCAAGAAATGGGCGGCCGAGAAGGCAGCCATGGAGAAAAAACTGGCATCCCGGAAAGCCGCTGCTGAGAAAAAACAGGCCGAGGAGGCGGCCTAACAAGCAGAATTGACTCGGGTCGAGGCCCAACGAGAGGAGGAGGCGACCCGATATGAATCCCGGGAGGATTTTGAAGATCATGTCCCTCTCACCCAGAGGAAGCGAAAGGCTATCATAAGCCCGGAACGGATCCTGGTCGAGGATAACCGGGAGGGGGACCAAGGTTCATCTCAGACAACTCGGTCAACCACCCCCTTTGTCAACAATCCAACCAACAGCCCCTCCTCATCGAGCAACCTCCCCGAGTCAACATTTTTGAGGAGGGATCCTCGGCAAGGGGGCTTAAGATTTTCAAACAACTCCTGACTCTTGACGAGGAGGCCTGTTTGAAGACTCCCGGCCCTCTGCCAAACTTTTCGAAGGCTCGAATAAGCTCTTGTCGGTAAGTTTTTCGAAGGCTCGAATAAGCTCCTGGCGGTAACCACACCTCGACCATTTCCCGAGCCAGGGTGTAGTGCCGTGGGCTTTCTAAGAACCAAGGTGCGGAGCCTTGGGCCGGAGAGCATGTCCCGGGACTTGAGAATGGTCGAGTTGTGGTTCCCCGAGCCAGGGTGTAGTGCCCTAGGCTTTTTAAGAACCAAGGTGCGGAGCCTTGGGCCGGGGAGCATGTCCCGGGACTTGGGAATGGTCGAGGTGTGGTTCCCCGAGCCAGGGTGTAATGCCCTGGGCTTTTTAAAAACCAAGGTGCGGAGCCCTGGGCTGGAGAGCATGTCCCGGGACTTGGGAATGGTCGAGGTGTGGTTCCCCGAGCCAAAGTGTAGTGCACTGGGCTTTTTAAGAACCAAGTTGCCGAGCCTTGGGCCGGAGAGCATGTCCTGAGACTTGGGAATAGTCGAGGTGTGGTTTCCCGAGCCAGGATGTAGTGCCCTTGGCTTTTATTTAAATAACCGGGGCCGAGTACCTCCCGGGATAAGATAAAAGAGACATACATAACACTCTTCTGTGAGAAAATAAATCTTTCATTTATTTCTTCCATCAAATAATTACATATATTAAGTATAATACTTTTTCATATTAAATACATTCCAAGGTCTTTTGAGAAAACGGCCCTGGGCATCTTCTAGATAAAAAGATCCCGTACTGACCCTCCGGGTGATCTTATAGGGTCCTTCCCATCGTGCTTCCAGCTTCCCAACATCCTCGACATGGTTAACTTTCTTCATGACTAGATCCCCTACTTGAAAGTTTCGGATCCGGACTTTCCTGTTATATGATTTCATAACCCGGCTCCGATATTCTTCCATTCGAATGAATGCTCGGTCTCTTTTTTCTTCCACCAAATCCAACTCCATGGCCCGGCTTTGATCATTGTCGTCCGGGTAAGATTCTACCCGGGAAGACGTTTGACCGATCTCCACTGGAAGGACTACTTCAGAACCATATACCAAGTTAAAAGGAGTTTCTTGAGTAGGTGCCCGGGGAGTGGTTCTATATGCCCAGAGAACACTGGGTAATTCTTCGACCCAGTCCTTTCCTTTACCTTGCAGCCTAGTTTTAAATGCTTGTACAATGATTCTATTCACAACTTCTGTTTGGCCATTAGCTTGATGATAGACAACAGAGGTGAAGGACTGAGTGATCTTCATTTTCCGGCACCATGATGTAATCTCTTTGCCCTGAAACTGTCTTCCATTAATTGAGATCAGTCTTCTGGGTACTCCAAACCGTCATACTATGTTCTTCCATAAAAATTTTAAAACTTCCTGCTCAGTGATCTTGGCCAAGGGCTCAGCTTCCACCCACTTAGAGAAATAATCTACAGCCACTAGCAAGAATTTTTTCTGAGCCCGGGCAATTGGGAAGGGGCTCACGATATCCATGCCCACTGATCAAAGGGGCAAGATGCCCAAACAGGCTTAATAAGAGTGGCCGGGCTATGTTGAAAGTTTGAGTGGTGTTGACACCCTTCACAAGCCTGGACCACTCGGGTAGAATCTTAGCTAAGAGTTGGCCACCAGAACCCGGCAAGCATTGTCTTCCGGGCCAGAGATATCCCTCCGAGGTGCTCAGCGCAGCATCCTTCATGGATTTCTCGGAGGACGTAATCCACTTCTCCCTCAGATAAGCATTTTAATAATGGTCCCTGGAATGATCTACTGTACAAGACATTATTTAAGAGAACAAACCTGGGAGCTTGTCTTTTGATCTTTTGAGCTCGGGCTTTATCCTCGAGCAGTTCTTTACTTTTAATGAATTTGATCAATGGTGTCATCCAGGAGTCCTCGGGTACTGGTACTATTTCTTCCTCGGCCGAAAGTACCAACCGGGTAACATGCAAAACTTCTCGGGTGCTAGCCTCTGTCAGAGAAGCAGTCATTTTTGCCAGAGCATCAGCCTTTCCATTCTCCTCCCGGTGTATTTGTTCAATACTCCAATCCACAAAGGTTTCTGCTTGGGCTTGAATGAGATGTAAATATTTGAGCATCCTGTCATCCTTAGCTTCATAAATGTCCTTTATCTGTTGAGTGATTAGCTGTGAATTAGAGTACATAATAATCCGGGAAGCTTCAACCTCCCGGGCAGCTCGGATACCGGCGATGACAGCTTCATACTCGGACTCATTATTGGTTACCTGGGAATCAATCCTTAGAGCCAATTTAATCTTCTCTCCTGGGAGAGATATTATCACAACCCCCACTCCACACCCAGTAAGGCTAAATGCCCCATCCACAAAAACTCTCCATACCTCTTTTTCCTCGGGTTGAATTATCTCGGATAAGAAATCTGATAAGGCTTGCGCTTTGATGGCAACCCTAGGATTGTATTCAATGTCATATTCTCCCAACTCTACTGTCCACTTGATCATCCGTCCGGATACTTCTGAATGAGTCATGATCCTGCCAAGAGGACTATTGGTAAGAACAATGATTTGATGTGACAGAAAGTAAGGTCGTAGCTTCCGGGCGGTCATGATCAAGGCCAAAACAATCTTCTCTATTTTATTGTACCGGAGCTCGAGGCCTCTTAGAGCATGGCTGACATAGTAGACATGCTTTTGATCAGAGCCTTCTTTTTTTATTAGAACCGAGCTGAAAGCATACTCCGTAGTAGACAGATAAACGAATAACTTTTTCCCGGGCTCCGGCTTTACCAATACAGGGAGCTCTGCAAGATGAATCTTCAAGTCCTGAAAGGCCTGTTCATATTTCTCATCCCACCCGAATTGTTGGGCCTTTCTTAAGACCTGAAAGAAAGGATAACTCATGTGTGCTGACCGGGATATAAATCGAGACAGGGATGCAATCCTCCCGGTCAGCTTCTGTACTTCTTTGACAGATCGGGGAGATGGCATGCATAACACAAATTTGACCTTCTCCTGATTCACCTCAATCCCCTGGTCTGTCACTATGAAACCCAAGAACTTGCCACTCTTGACGCCAAAAATACACTCGGCAGGGTTAAGCTTGATCCTATAATGCATTAGAGTGGCAAAGGTTTCCTCCAAATCCACAATGAAATTTGCGACCTCTTTAGACTTGCCCAGGATATCATCCACGTATACCTCCACATTCCGGCCCAATTTCTTCTCAAAGACTCTGTTCATGAGATGCTGGTAAGTAGCCCCTACATTCTTTAACCCGAAAGGCATTACAACATAGCGAAATGTACCTCCCGAGGTGATGAAGCTGGCTTTATCTTGATCACTCTTGGCTAAGGGAATTTGATGATATCCATGGTAAGCATCCATGAAACTCAGTAGTTCAAAGCCCGAGGTGGAATCCACCAGTTGGTTAATCCTGGGCAAGGGGTAATGGTCTTTGGGGCAAGCTTTGTTGAGGTTGCGGAAATCTACGCATATTCTCCACTTCCTGGTGGACTTAGGTACCAACACCACATTCGAAAGCCATGTAGGAAATTGAATTTCTCGAATGTGGCCGGCCTTCAGCAGATCTTTCACTTATTCATCAATAACTTTATCATTTTCAGGACCAAAGTGCCTCTTCTTTTGTTTTACCGGGTGAGATCCCGGGGGAATATTCAATTGATGCTCCAATATCAGGGGCGAGATCTCTGTCAATTCCTGTTGGTACCAGGCAAACACATGAATATTAGCTTTTAAACAATTGATCAAACTAACTCGGGTGGATGCACTGAGGTCCCGAGCCACCCGGATTTGCTGACCTAGCCTGACTTCTATCACCTCCTGCTCTTCCTCAGCCACAAAATGAACCTATCCCTCCTCCACTACTCTTCCTCCCACTTCATCAACTCTCGCTCTCTTCCCTTTCCTCCTGGTTTTGCTTTGATCAATCCGAACTGCTTCCACATAGCATTTCCGGGAAGAAGGATGATCTCCCCGGACTTTTCCTACCCGGGCTCCCACAGAAAATTTGATCTTCTGGTGGTAAGTGGATGCCACGGCTTTTAATTCGTTCACAGCTGGCCTCCCCAGAATGATGTTGTATGATGATGGGGAGTCCACCACAGTGAAAAAGGTCATCACCGTCTTTTTAAGATCTGTGGAGCCCAATGTCAGTGGCAGGACAATCTCCCCTTCAGGGTAAACCAAATGGCCAGCAAAACCAAAAAAGGCAGTCTCTACAGCTTCCAAATGATAATCATGCAAATCTATCTGTACAAAGGCATCTTTAAAGATAACATTAACAGAGCTGTCCGAGTCCACGAAGACTCTCAAAATATCATAATTGGCTACCCGGGCTTGGATAACCAGGGCGTCATTATGGGGTAGATTAACCCCTTAAATCTTCTGGGCCGAAACTTATAACCGTCTCATCTCTCCTCACCCCTCCACTTCCATACAATCCCTCCTACTCCTTGACTTCCTCGCCCGATTGGAGTCTCCATCAGTGGAGCCTCCTGATATCATTTTAATCAACCCCATGGCGGGGGGCGAATTCTTCTTTCTCTCCGACTCGGGCTCTCTCCTTCTCCCGGGCTCGCTCCTCGGATTACTTCTTATACCTCCTCCTAAGGTACTGGACCCTGGCTGTCGAGATGTCCAGGGAGGCAATCTCAGTCTCTTATTGGCTTGACTAGGCTCCGGGACAGAAGGTAAGACATAATCTTCCTTCAATGTTTTGCAGTCCTCAGTGTTGTGATAACATACTTTGTGGAGAGTGCAAAATCCTCTCTTCTCTGGTCGGGATAGTTGATAATCCGGGGCCAGATCTCTACTGCATTCCTGAACCTCCCTCTCCCGGGCAATCTTTAGAGGCACGTGGTGAGAAAAGTGCCCTGGATTACCCGTCCTCTGTCCTTTCTCCTCGGGATTAGACAGCCGATCCCCTCTTTCCTTCCTTACGGCCTCCCTCTTCTGTTTTTGGGCTTTCTCCATATTGATATATTTTTCTGCCCGGGATAATAAGTACTCGAAGTCCCCGGGAACTTTCTTGGTCAGTGATTTGATAAATTCACCCTCCCTCAAGCCTTGGGTGAATGCAGTCGTTTTTGTTTCAGTGGCACAAGTGGGAACATCCAGAACCACTCTAATGAATCTTCTGATATAAGCCCTTAAACTCTCCTCCGGGCTTTGTTTGACCTCAAAAAGACTAAAAGCAGTCTTCTTGAATTTTGTTGCTACTGCTGAAGTGGTGTGAGAACATCTTCTGAAAGTCTTTGAAAGAATGGATGCTTTGAGAAGCCAATCCCTCGAACCATCTCTGAGAAGAGTCTACTAATGTTGTCAGGAACACCTTACACTTGATTCGATCAGTGTAACAGTGTAACGTGGCCATATTCTCAAACCTGGCCAGGTGTTCTTCGGGATCTGCATTGCCATCGTAATCCTTTATTTTGGCAGATTTGAAGTTCCCGGGAAGGGGTTCCCGGACAATGGCTTCAGCAAATGGGCATTCTCTGGCGACTTCCCGGGAAGTACTCCGGCTCTCCAACTGCCCTTCCAGGACCTTCATCTTTTGCCTTAGTTCTAACAATTCTTCCGCTACAGTTGGAGATTCTGACTCGGCACTAGACTCCTCGTCCTCTCTCCTCATCTCTTCCTCCTCCCTCAACTCTTGCTGCTGCTCCTGCTCATTCTCCTCTTCTCTTGGAGGAGTATCCTGGCGTGAATGATTTCTACGGGCCATGGACTTATCCATCGCTTCAGAATCATTCTAACCAAATCCTCCGGGGTCGTGGTAATAAGATTGGATCATGTGGGAGGAGCACCACCACCTTGTCCCGAAGTACGAGCATTATCAGCCTGAACCCGGGAATTATCCTGGTTAGTTCTTCGCGTATGAGCCATATCAACGTCTTAGTCTCAAGTTCCCATAGACGGCGCCAATGATGTGATCTCGCTGAAATGGATGAGCCGGGTAAGGAGCTCCAACGGATCAAAACAATAATTTTTAGTGTTTAGGAATTTGAGTGAAGATAATGGCAGTGACAACACCTGCAAACAAGAAAGGAACTCGTGAATGGACGCCGGAGGAGTGTCCGACGTAGCCACTCCGATGCTAAAGTCAGCAAGTAGAAGATGAACACAAGCAATATTTAAGAGAAAATATGTAAGTGCTTGAGAGTTAAAGGATTTTCCCCGAGTATAAATGACATTAATACCTGCTATTTATAGTAAAAAAATGGGATAGGTACCTCTATTCTCGTGCCATCTACTAAGTATGGCAAGTCGACTGCCCATACTTGTAGCTTCTGATGACTTCTAGGACACTCCAAGCCCAAGTGGTTCTGACAGATTAGACGGCCTGAATCAATCACACTCGAGTGTGGTGCAATTCTCGAGGTG